>NC_074711.1:67546888-67741792 GCF_947242115.1 Biomphalaria glabrata
TGTAACTTTTATATAGGTGGCTCCTGATCAATGAACGTAGGGTTTTGACTGGTTTTGGGCATGCTGTCTACTGTACAACCTATTACATGATTTTATTATGGGCATGGTGTGTACTTCACACCCTAATACACATTGGTTATGATGAGCACTGGACGTAGTATGTACTGTACACCATAACAGTGGCATATGTGACTCATATTTTATTCAGTGCATGCTTATACTATTCAGTAAACAGGTGCATATTATAAACTGCACACATACACTGCATTCTTAATGCAAAATGCAGTCTACCTGGGGCTGAACATCACTGGCACATATTGTGTATACTCAATACATATATTTATATAGTCTTTCATTATCCAAACAAAATAATGTGTAAGAGTGGCGTGGATATGTACATAGTTTGGCTCACATGCTGGTGTATTTATGTATTGACATTGTATTTTGTTTAATTAGTGAACCAAAAAGATATTTATTATCATCTTTAGGTAAGTAACTATTTATACCCAGATCTTAAAGTTGTGTTAAGATTAGTAATTAACAAGGGGGAGAAACATTTTCTAACTAAAGCTGTTGTTTATAGCATTGTCAGTTACACCATTTCTCTGACGTATTTGAATGACATTTAATTTTAAAACACACAATAGTTATAACACTTCTGAAAAGGTTGAGGCTTGTGTCCAGCACATTCTTTAGGTGTACCCCCCCCCCTTTAACATTCCTTTATCTGGGTAGATATTCTAGTAAGGACAGTACTTAAAGGTCTTTCCCCAATGTACTTAGACAGTAACTTCACAGCAGTGTCATTACAGTTGTGACAAGTTCTTGGTTAATGATATATTTATTTTATGACTGTAAATTACTTGTGTGATATACTCATTAATATTGTTTTAGCGTTGAGTAGGGTCATCAGTTGTGCACTATTAACATCAGACTATATCTTCACATGAAAATACCTCATAGTTTTATTTTTCCTAATTCAATGAACTATACTTTGAGTTAAAAGTTAAAATCAAATTCAATTAGATCACAGCTGAACTAGAGTGCTAGTTTTTGAATAGAGTGTAGCATCATGCTTTTAGTTGACAATAAATTGTGCACATCTTTGTGCATTTATTCTTATGCTTTAGTTACTTGTTTAAATTAATAGACATGGGCTATGAATGTTATTGCCTGATACACACAATGAATAAACACGTTTAGTCGGTTACTGTAAATTTTTAATATTAACTCATTCCTCATTCAGTCATTGGTACAAATCACATTCATAAATTTAATACACATTTATCCTAAACCCAAAACAGAACAAACTATTGACTCATATGTTCTTCATTTATCACTGAGAATGTAAGGATACTCCTCCCAGAATTTTTTCCCTATGATATCACAATGTAAGACTAAACAAGAAGCTAGGGCTTTCTTTTGTTCCGACTTTAAATATCTTGTTTTGTCTTCGTTATTACTAGTCATAGTTTTCTCTGGGCCATTGAGCTCCTGGAAGAAAAATAAAAAACAAGAAATGGAAAACATGCAACAAAATGTATGACTTGTGTGTTTACTTCTTTTGTTATGTGATTAATTGACAGCAATGATGTAACACTGAACACATTCATTTTGTATGTAAAGTTATGAAAACTTACAAAATACACAAGAAATGATTTGTTTCACTGTTTTGTTTTAGAGCATGAGTAATGTCATTATTTTACAAATGTAGGATTGTCTATATTATAGAACACTGCAGCATGCACGTTTTCACACAAAGTATAACTGTGACATTTGGAAGCTATATAAGTCATAAGATGTCTGTCTGTAGAATGTACAATGGGTCCACCAACAAAACAAGTATTGAATTCTAAGCCTACACAAAAAATGGACTTGATGTAGTTCAAGTATTCACTAGTCTTGAATTAGTCACTCATTTCTCTTTGCCATCTTGCCATCTTAAATGTTCTAATTTGTTATTTTTTACAACTAAGTGGTTTGAAAAAAAAAATGAAACTTACTTTATTTCTAATCAGAACTGATCCTTTACGATACAATTCAGGAATGTTGTTATAATTGATATTAAACTCAGAAAACAGCAGTTCATTTTTGTCACTTGATAAGGTGCCCTGGAAATGTGAAACAAATAACTTAAGGAATAATTAAAATTGTTTGTTTTTTTCCATTATTTAAAATGAACAAATATTTAAAAAATAAAAAAGTTTCATTAAAGACTTATGATAAATTTTAAAACCGCCAAAAGGAAAGGTAACATTGGGTCAAACATTTCAAATGTCAAATTAAAAAAAAAATATTTCCAATTGTTTTGTGACTTATTTTTTTCATAAATATTTTATGGGTTAAAACAAAAAAGAAAACTCACACGAAGTCTTGCTTCTGACTGCGCTGGGCTTAACCCTTTTTCCTGAACTAATTTCCAGAAACATGTATTATACAAGTTGTTGATATGGCCTGTAGGATAATGAGAGAAAAATAAATTGTGAATTACATTACAACCAAAGTCGTTCACTCCATGCATCTGGAAGCTACTAACAAACTATAAATCATAGCTGTCATTCATAGGAATTGGAAAATACTTTTCAACTAGAGGCTTTAGAATAGGGAGGACATATATTTAAGTCATGAATATTTATTGTCACAAATAATAGGATTATTTGAAATATTTCAAGTTAATTGAAAGATAACAATCAACCAAAATATTTCCAAAGTTTATATTTCTATGTAACAAACGATTTCAGTTAACTTACAGTCAGCTTGCCGCCAACTTAGATAATCTCTCAGATTCTCATCTGAAGGGTATAAAACAACTCGGGCATCAAATGCTGGTGGGTACTGGAGCTCTTGTGTGTTGAAATATCGTGGCCAGTACATTGTGAAAGACGAGGCAAACAGGCTGACAACATTTGTCATTATTTTACTATCAAAAAGATACAATTTTGAATTATCTCATTAAAAAAATATAAAAACACATTTTGAAATATGGATGGTGAAAAGAAATCAAACTATCACAAGGCAGTACCAAAAGCAACATGCCTGCATTTTATTAAAGTCTAGATGATGTGTGAGTTGTGTCTTTTCTGGTTGTCATTGTTTATACAAACGAAAGAATATGAGAAATACAACTGAAAAGAGAGACACAATTTTATAACTGGTCAGCAAAATACTTGTGACTATCTAGTCCTTAAGAAAAAGCTGAGAGGGATTAAGTTTGTAAAATAAAGCTACATTCCATTAGTAAAACTGCATTGCAACACAGTTTGTAATAGGAATAGTATTATTCCTGGTGTTCATTTCCAAGCCCTCAAACATTTCTGTAATGCCATTTTTCACAACTAATTGAAACTACAGGAATAGATAAAGTGGAGAAAAGTTCAGGATGCACATGAAGACAAAATATCAGAAGGAAAGAATGACTTTTACCTTGCTCTCCTGTTAAAGACCTGACAGTTTTTGTGAAAAACAAAGCTGTACTCATCGCTCTGGCCATAGGCTAAAACAATTTCTTTAAACTCATTCATCACTCTCTGTGCTGCACAAGACATCAATCCCAGACCACGTTCATCATTTGGTTTCATATAATTGTGAGCTTCAGTGAACCTAATGAATTCAGAGTTGACACTTCATGACACTATTATATTTCAGAGAACTTAAAAAAAAAAAAAGTAAAGTACCCCTTTCAGACCTTGTGATCTATAGGCAGATGATGTAAAGATCATCTGTTTATATGGCCAACAGTTAACGAGGATGTCATGTGGCAAGCACAAAGTCCAACCTCTTTACTTGCCCCAACTAATGTCAGGTACCCATTAGAGTTGGGTGGACTCAGCACCCTTAAAGTCATAAATCAAAATCGATATTTAAACCAGGGACCACTCAGTTTGGAAGCCAAGCACTTATCTTATCTTATATAATACAAATGTTCCTTCAAAAAAGATGATTTACCACTTGACAAATGTGCCCCCTTCAAAGAACTTAAGCAAAAAGAAGATGTAAAATGTTGGCTTAATTTTAACTATTTGGCTTTGAAATTCTGTAGATGTACACATGTATAAATAAATAAGTAATGCTGATTGACATTTTTTTTTTTTATTAATAATTCTTAATATCTTACTTGTGAAAACCTTTCCCATCAATTCTAATGACAATCCAACAGTTTGGCAAGCAAGGGTCGTCTATTTCAAACTGTCGAACATAATCAAATTTACTTTTGGCCATGACTGTATTTGTGCTGAATTTCCTACAAGGAGCTGGTGCCCCTAGTGCACCACACAGCCCTAGCGAGTTTCTCTGAGAACTGAGACTCCCAGACTTCCTTTGAAAACTTTGACAAGAAAATCTTCTCAATGTGTTTAAGTGGTGTTTGCACTGACTGAATGTTTTTATACTAACACTGATATGAGATTGTACATAGGTCAAGGAAAGTTTACCACTGTTGGACAATGTCTTGGTTAGCAGCATGGACACTGATGGATGAGCACTAAATGAGAAAAAAAAAACATGTTGCCATCAGATATAATTGAAAAGAAAAAACTAAATTTCAACAGTTCACTTTAGGTTTAGTTTCTCTCTAATTCTTTTGGTGGCACCTTGAGTCTGAGTAAGCTTATAAGAATCTAGGGGAGAAAAAAATAATAATTTAATCACGGTTTTGAGAAAAAATTAATTTGAAAATGTTTCATTGCTTAGCTTTCTCAATACACTATGATCCTATCACTTGTCTGGACCAGTTGAGAAAGGGGAAGAAAGAAAAGAACATCTAGGGGAATGTAACCATGACCATTTTTAAAATACATTTAATAAATAAAATAGGTTGAATTCAAACTCAGGGCTCAAACCTCCTCAAAGGAATAATTCTATTTATACCAACACATCTGTCAAGTATAATTTCTTTCCCTTGTTCAATACCAAAAAAAAAAAAAATTACCAATACTTAATTAACTGTTGTTTTTTTTAATTTTTATTGATTCTTGTTTTGTCTAGTACTAGCAATAATTGTGTATATTTTTAACTACAAACATTTTACCAGGCAGACAGACAGAATTGGTTGATATAAACTTTGTAAAAACAACTTTTTATGATTTTGAAGAGTATAGAACTAAAAGAAACAGCTGATAGCAACAGTACTATATATATATATAAAGAAGTTGGAAGCTTTAGTTCTAAAACAAATGATGAGTAACCATGATAAGTACCATATAATAGGCAGCACCAGGGTACAATAGCTACGGATATGTGCTATTCTCAGTTTTTATACCCTAGTGCTGCTATTATATGTTGCATGTCATGTTTATGTCACGATTTACACAATGTGTCACAATCTATGCCATGTCATGATATTCAGTGTTCTAGCATTGTGGGTAATATCTTAGACCATGTCCTGTCATGACATTCACAGTGTTCTAGCATTGTGGGTAATATTTTAGACCATGTCCTGTCATGATATTCAGTGTTCTAGCATTGTGGGTAATATCTTAGACCATGTCCTATCATGACATTGTATCATGTCTAAGCTACTGACTTGTCATGACAATCTTTTGTTCTAAGAGTGTTTCCCCTATCAAGAAACTGAACTGCATCGCAGTGTCTCCCTTGTTATAACATATATTGACATCAACAGTTTACTGTGTCCTATTTTATGGCTCATAGTTTGAAGTCGATACCGATTTATAGCTCTGAGTGAAAGTGATAAGATTTGAGTAGCTACTAAGAAAGTTAGTGATAGGATCTAGTATGCTATAATTCCACAACTATGTAGTTAAGGTGAAGTGGTGTAGCCCCTATGAACAAATGTGTAGACCAAATATGTAGCCTCTATGAACAAATGTGTAGATCAAATATGTAGCCCCTATGAACAAATGTGTAGACCAAATAAGCAAATGTGTATGCTCTATGAACAAAAGTGTAACCCCTATAAACAAATGAGTAGACCATTTGAACTTAGGTGTTTAAAAAAAAAAGAATTTTTGTTGTTAAGAGCATTATAACAAAGATTGCATTAAGATTTAACAAAAAAAAAAATTCCCATTAGGAGAAAACCCCAAACAATCCCACTGAAATTCTGACACACACAGAACATCAAACGTCTATACATTGTTCTGTTACAATATATATATACCGGTACTATTTTATATCCACTCTGTTAGGCTATAGACATTAATAATTTGCTTAAATAACCATTTATATTTTGCATTATAGTGATCCATATTTGAAAGAGTGGGGATGTTAAACATTTATGCGAATATAGACAGTGAGGAATGGAGAAAGACGGTCGACAAATCTTGCATGGAGCTCCAACGGTCAAATAGACTAAAGGATAGTTAGTAAAAACAACAAATATATCTTATCTTATATAATACAGACGTTACTTCAAAAAAGAAGATGATTACGTCCTACGCGTCATGCATTTAGTCATGCATATTAACCAATGACTTAAATTCTGCCAAGTCACTGGTTTTCCTGGCTAGCTCAGGCAACCCATTCCATGCTCTAATAGCACTAGGGAAGAAGGAGTATTTGTACAAATTTGTCCTAGCATATGGGACGAGGAATGTGCCTTTATCTTTGTGTCTTTCAGAGTATTTTATTAAATTTTGTTTTTGTATTTGAAGATTATGGTTCAGTGTTTTATGTATTATTGCTACTTTACTTTTGAGCCTTCTGTCCTGAAGGCTTTCTAAATTTAGTGATTTTACTAAAGGTGTTACTCTAGTCAAATGTGAATATTCGTTGGTTATGAATCGCACTGCTCTATTTTGTGTCTGTTCTAGTTTCTTAATGTTTTCTTGAGTTGAGGGGTCCCAAACAGAGGATGCATATTCTATTATTGGCCTAACCAAGGTTAAATAACATTTTAGTTTTATTTTCTTATTTGATTTATAGAAATTTCTTTTAATAAATCCTAATGCTTTGTTTGATTTTTTTGTAGTTTCATCAATATGTGGATTCCATGACAGTTTTTCATTTATTATAACACCTAGGTATTTTGCGTTTTTAGTCTGTGTTACTGGTTTGCCATGAATAAGATAAGTGGAATTAATTTGTTTTAGTTTTTTTGTTACTCTTAACAACTGACATTTTTCTGGGTGGAAAGACATGCTCCAATTTGATTCCCATTTCTGTAATTCATCTAATTCTCTTTGTAAAATATCTGTGTCTTGTGTTGTTTTTATTGTTCTATATATTATGCAATCGTCTGCAAATAATCTGACTTTTGTTCCTGAAGTAATGCAATTTGGTAAATCATTTATGTAAATTAAAAATAGTAGTGGACCCAAGACTGTTCCTTGAGGTACACCTGAGTTTACTGTTATCGGTGTTGATTTAGAACCATTTATTATTACAGTTTGTTCTCTCCCTATCAGAAAGTCTTTAATCCACTGATGCAGTGGACCATTAATACCGAAATATTTTAATTTTTTAAGCAAACTATGGTGTTGAACTTTGTCAAAAGCCTTAGAAAAATCTAGTAAGATAGCATCTATTTGTTCACTATTATCTAAACCTTTTGAAAAATCATCAATTAGTCCTATTAGTTGTGTTTCACATGATCTATATTTCCTAAAGCCATGTTGGTATGGTGTGAGGACATTATGTTTGTCTAAGTGGTTTATGATGTTGCTACATATCATATCATGTCCCTACACACATCTATCATTAACGAAGTCTAAACAATACAATACAATAATAATACAATCAATAGTACAACACCTAAAGTCTTCCTAGTTGTACTCCGTCCTACTCTAATGAATGAGACAATTGTCACTTACAGTGATATAGAAATCCATAGTGAATAATTCTATGACAGCCCGATCTGCACTTGTAGTTCTATAGAGACATGAAAGTGGAAGCAGAAAGAAGTGTCAGTAGCCTCAAACTGAAGACAAAAGTCATTCGCGTGAAATGTGACAGACTAACAAAAAGTGGATTGTCAAAGTGTTACAGAAGTAAACAGCACACACACACACACACACGCGTCAGCGGGCGGAACTTTTTCTTAATAAATTATAACCACATTCCACAGTTCGATCATGTTCGCTCAGTAGTCTCCCTTTGACAAAAGTTGGGCGAAGATACTCAAGCTAAAATAAATGTTGAACTGGTCGACACGAGATAGATCGTAGGTGTACAACAGGAGAACAGAGAAGCGAGTTTGTGACTCCATGCCCGAGATATGGGGGTGGGACCATACAAACTTCAGCGAGGCATTCATTAAAGATCTCAAGCTATTGGCGAGTTGCAACTAAAAGACACAGAGTCGCTATATGTATAGAGGAAAGAGACAAAAAACCATTATTTTAACGTCCAAGAGATTTGAAGGTAATGTTTTAATGGTAGAGGAGTTTCAACTTAAATTAAGGTATCCACTTCAACGGCTACCAATGCGAACATTCATTTGATACTAACCGTATTCAGGTTTATTTTAGCTTATAGAAACACGTTACAGTGACAATGATTCTCAAACGGTTCAGTCAAATTAATATGGATATAGTCTGTTAACACGTGTGCCGAGAAAAGGAACCCAGACAAGAGATGACCTGTTCAGGAACGCTTACACAAGACTCGGTTCACAGCTCTCGTAGTGTCCATTTAGTACGTAGAATCAATCAAGTCGGTCAAGATGTTTCAAGTTACATTCATTCATTTTATTCTTGGTATGTTAACAATGAAAGAAATTCGTTCAAAGACAAAGAAGGCTTTCTAAGTCATTTCAACGACTTACTCTTCGTCACTGTGAGCCCGTGGAAAAGCAAAGACTTTGGGAAAAACAAACAATAGGCTAATGTAAACTTTAACACTAGTATCTAAAATAATTTAAATCTCTCCATCTTTTTCTTAGACCTCCCCCCCCCCCCCAACCACGCCTAAAATAACATCTAAAAAAAAAATCCAACTAATATAACTTCGAATACTGGTACACGAAGAAAATGTGGTAGAAAACTGATATCGACCTGTAACACGATAGAACGCACTTAGCATTGTCAGTGCCAAAAGGATCAGAAGTTATGGGCACTCAAGAACTGCCAATTTATTATTAGTCTATCAATCAAGGCACAGTACCACGGTCGAGAGAGAGAGAGAGAGAGAGAGAGAGAGAGGCTTGTATATTTTATTGAAAGAGAACAGAGACATACTATTACTTATCAATGGGTCAGTCCTGGTACATCAAACAGACTTTCCCATTTGAGGCTGTTATCAAGTAAAATATGACTCATGCCTCAAACTGACTAGGCCCTACAAATGTATACCAGGAAAAGACAACTGTAGAGAAAAGTCGATGTTATCCCCCATTAATACCCTGCCAGTTTTTATCTGTGTCAAAATCTCAAAAGAAATTGACGGGCTCAAGTGGCAGACTATTGTGTCGACTGTACATTATAAATTATAAGCAAACACCAATCGATTATATGCTGGGTCAAAACATGAGCCCTTTAAAGACTAGTAAGTAAATGTACAACTCGGGTGACAGGATCTTTGGTTGTGTCTCGATACAATACACTTACTGAACTAGGTAGCAAAGCGACAGGGCTTGATGTGTGTTTGGTCAGAAGTACATGAGCTCTTTGGCTTTAGGAACTAAGCTACAGAGCAGAGGCGGAGGGAGGGAGCACACCCAAATCCTAATAGTTCAATGGAGCTGTAGGTAATCTGATAGTTACATTTTAAAATAAAAAGTTGTGCCATACATAAACCTATTAGGCCAACTATGTAATTCCCTCTAGTGCACATTGGAATCTATGACTTTGGATAAGGAATTGCAATTAAGATAGAATATAAAGTCTGGTAAATTGGAATCTATGACTTTGGATAAGGAATTGCAATTAAGATAGAATATAAAGTCTGGTAAATTGGAATCTATGACTTTGGATAAGGAATTGCAATTAAGATAGAATATAAAGTCTGGTAAATTGGAATCTATGACTTTGGATAAGGAATTGCAATTAAGATAGAATATAAAGTCTGGTAAATTGGAATCTATGACATTGAATTAGGAACTACAGTTACAGTAGAATATAGTCTGGTCAACTTCTTCACTAAATAATGAATATTAAAGTTTAGTATCAATTTTTGATTAACATTCAGTCACTTTTTTGCTGTTGAATGTCTGTGGCAGGTGATTCCCAAATAGTTGCAAACATATTTATTGATCTCAAATGAGAAATAGCCATACATCACCATGACATAACATTCCAGAAAGTAAGTAAAACACAAATATCTAAGGAATCTTCCATTTGGGAAATCCACAGGGGAAAAAACACTGAAGCCATTTGGAGGAGGGGGGAGGAACATTTCAAGCTTTATGAGGACATACTTACCTATCAACCTTCTCAAAACATGCATCAAAAACAAATAATATTCTAAACAAAAAAAAAAAAACATTAGAAAAACTAAAAAAAAAAAACAAAAAAAAAACTTTTATTACATGTAAGTGTATCACTTAGTTTGGATCAGTCATGTCATTAAATTTGTAATAGATCTAAATAAACAATTATAAATCTGTGTGATTAGAAATATTTTTACCAATTGTTTTTGTTTAGCGCAATTTCAAGCTTTTAGATTTCTTAATGCACTATGATCCTATCACTTGTCTGAACCAGCTTGGAAAAAGGAAATATTGGGGGTGGGGGGTCAAAGAAGTGGGGATATCTGGGTGAATGTTACCGTGATCACTTTTCAAATGTATAAAAGATATAACTAGTTCACTCAGGGCTCATACATCCTCATGGGTATTAATTTAACTTAATTCAAAAAAATACTCTTCAACTACTTCCCTATTGTTTGTTTGAATGCTACATTGTGAAAGTAGTTTACTCTACAAGATCATGTCACCACTAAGTAGTAGCACTTGCATTGAAGAAATACATGTCATTCCACAGCAGTGCTTCCCAAACTATGTTCCGCGGAATCCTAGAGTTCTGCCAGGTCTGAATAGGTGTTCAATGAATTACTGGAATAATTAACTAGTATGCCACCACAAGAATTAACCTCTATGAAAAATAAGCAAAGTGTTCTGCTAAATACTCAGAATGTGCAAAGTATTCCATAAAGTAAACATTTTAGGAAACACTGCTCTATGGTGTACTGGAAAAAAAAAAGCTCCAACATTCTAAAAATTGAATTACTTTTTCTTAAAATGCTTTGCAACAAAATCAACTATTCAATACAATAATGAAATGTAAATAAAAATGTGTTCAATGGTATGTTTCAATTCTCTCAATATTACATTGATTCAATTCACTCAGTATTACCTTAAATCCATTTAACCTATCATTCAATGCAACATAATGAAAGGCATATATTAGCCTAGATATGAGTTCACCCAACTGTATGACAACTACATGTGAATGAAATGAATAGCTAATTGATACGCATATGAATGTCTTCTACACAACATAGAAACATATACAGGGAAATGCTAACAAGGTACCATAAAATTAATAAAAAAAAAAAAAAGACATGTACAACATGAAGCTAGCTACAAGCTAGAGACACTGTTATGTATGTTGTTTTAAAATTGCACTTCCTCCTTGGTTATTTCAAATTCTAGATTTTATTGGTCATTATGATTTAATGTTGCATTGCAATTTTTAATTAACACAATTGGATGTTGTACATTTGTAAAATGCTTTTGCTAATTGTGAATAGAAATAATAATTTTATCTCTTCAATCCAAATCTATTAAATTAGGGTTTTGAATGATCTTTACATAATATAACAATTATGAATAGAAATATTAATTTTATCTGTTCAGTCCAAATCTAGTAAATTAGGGTTTTGAATGATCTTTATATAACAAATAAATCTGAGATTCTCAAACCTTCAGTTCTCTTTTAGTTGTTACAAGAGTTTTTTTTTAAAGTTATT
Source organism: Biomphalaria glabrata (assembly GCF_947242115.1). NCBI lineage: Eukaryota > Metazoa > Mollusca > Gastropoda > Planorbidae > Biomphalaria > Biomphalaria glabrata. The sequence continues at coordinate 67,558,754 of NC_074711.1, forward strand.
GTTTATAGACATAAAATCGCGTAGTCACTTTCAGCTCAAACAAAATAAATAAAAAAATTTCTTTATGTTTTAGATGATCATTGCTAAACATTTGTTTTTGCTTTGACCACTGCATGTAGAGTATGTAAACAATAATAATACACACAAACTAAATCACAATATTGAAAAATGCTGGAATAATGTAAACCATTTAATATTAATTTTACCACATTTTTCAAGCTTAATGTTTCTGGACCCTTTTTTTGTACTTTTTTTTTAAAACTGAAATGTTTAACTAAAAATGGTCAAAGTATGAATGGATGTAAACAGATTTCTTGCATAACAAATAGCATGCAAAGTTTATAGTCTATGAAAATTAGTAGATCATAACATAGAACAAGAAATGTCCCCAGCAAAACAAATCTACAAGAATGACAAGAACCAAACTGGCAGGAGCTGTAAAAAAAAGCGAGGCATGTGATTGCTGGCCAATACTTCTCCACAGTACACAGGAAAGTTAAGATATATATACATATCAGATATTTTTTAAAAATCATGCTAATTTTATTAAATAATTTTGATTTCTGGTTTGCTCAACCTCAACTTGGTCATTAAGCACAGATGATTAATATATTATACATCCAAGCCCCAAACTTTCAGCAGGGTAGGAGACAGCACCCAAAAGGGTTTGAGCCAGTGGCTATCATGATGACAGCTCAGATCACGTTTTATGTGGACTGCAAGGTTCTTAAATGCTCAGTTTTAAGGATTCTACTACAAATATCAGAAGCTAGAGATTAGATTCAAGAATCTAGATATATTTAGATCAAGGTAGTAGTTCTAGCCTAAATCTCTCTAAAGAGTAATAAACAGTTTGATAGCAGCTACAATGCAAAAGGTGGAAATGGTTCATTTACTAGATTATATAAATAAAAGTACTAGATCTAGATCTAGAATATTCTAGATCTAATCTAGAGTAAAGCTGCCTTATCAAACAAAGCTAAATCGCTGCCATTTTTTGCATTTGAATTGCTTTAGCTCCATATTGGCTAGAGATAGAAAAAAAAAAAAGAAAACATAATCTATAAACTCGTCATTCATTGATCTATAAAACTATATCTACTGCCAAATTTAAACACGCATGGTCAAAATATAATCTGATGTCAAAGAGAAGTGAGGTAGGTATGACACTGTGTAAACTGCATCAGACAAATTTTTTTCACTGACAACAATATCAAACGCCTTGTAAACCGTTTCAAACAAAATGCATTTAAAAATCTTTTAATCATTTAAAAATTCTTTTATTTCAGGTATTTTCTGTTCAACAAAGAGGTGAACTACCACGTGCAAGAGAAAAGACTAATTGCCATACACATTGATAGTTCAAAATTTAGGCAAATTGAATGCTATAAATGGATTTAACAAAAAAGGCAGGGGAGAGCATACTTAATATAAATTATTTTATTGGGGAAGGGAAGTAATTAAGCAAAACAAAATTATGCAAAAAATTCTCTATTTCTCAAAATAATGTTTAATAAGCATGTGTTTATTAATACATTGCTTGTTTGTTTGTTGTCTTTTATATACTAAAAATGTGCTGATTATGTTTATTTTTGCTCTGAACATTTAAAAAAAAATTGCATAAAATACACGAACAAATATAAAAAAAAATTTTGTTCAATATTGTAGCATTTTATAGATGGTAAACCTGAAGAAAAGCCTGTACACAACACTGAATAGGCTTAATGGAAAGCAAGGAAAGTGTAATATATATATGTTCTCCTTTCAATCCTAAATCTAAATATACAGCCAATACAGGTCTTGCTTGGCTAATGCACCATGGTCCATGGTCCAAATTTAGATATCTAGTCAATCTAATATTTTATAATCTAGATCTAGAATTCAGATCTAGATATAGGTCTAGATCTAGTAGTCGAGACTTGACTAGAGTCTATCTATATATAATAAAATATAGATCTAGAGATACTGCATAGTCATAGTGACTCATACTACACATAGTCATAGTCTGTATAGTGAGAGTAGGCCTAACTATAAATAGTATTTATAAATATAAATATAGTATAGATTCTAATTCTATAGAGATCTAGTAGAGTTAGAGACATTATTTAGAGATTAGAGTGATTAGACTTGATTAGAATTAGAGAAAGTACTAGATTCTAGATCTAGATTTTATATCTAGATCAGTAGTTAGTAAATCTAAATCTTTTATTTTGATTGACTAGAATTGTTATTGTAGAATCTAGAATAGATCTAACTAAGCCATTCTAAGTTTTTTTTTTAAAGAAATTTTAATAATTTATCTCTATAGTAGTTTATTTATTTCGGACATTAGATGAATTCGGACATTTGCTGTTTTTTTGGTCATTAAATAATTATTTTAATATTTATTATAAAACTAGCCCGCTGTATAATGTGCTTGTCCATTTTCCAATGATTCTGACCCAATTCCCTTCCATTTACACTTAGCTATCTTTTTATGTAAGAAAAACGAATTTCAAATTTGTTAGTCAGGTTGTTGTTTTTTCCTATGTTACCCGGATGACTTTACCTCTTCCTAGGGTTAAGACTATATTTTTTTATTGGCTAAGTCTATTCTAATGAGCCCGGCAATATTTATTCTGTTTTTGAAGCTGATTTATTTGATTTATAAGCCAAGATGTCTAATTCCATACCAAAAAAAATTTAATAGGGTGTCCGAATTATATTACGATTTTCTTACCAAAATTTATTTCGGACAGCCAGTTTTGGACATCAATAAAAATGATCTTATATTATATTTGTTCGTTTGTTGTTGTTTTTTTAAATAGAAAATAAATGGGCAAATGTTTGGAGTGAGCTTGGTACACTGAATGAAGTTAAATGCTTAGATCTAGACCTACTAGATAGATCTAGATTTATATAGAGAGAATATAGAGGATTCAGTTAGGCAAGAATGGCTATCCTAACCTGTACTATACTAGAAAAGATCATCTGTATTAGAAATTTATTAAATTAATAAACAAAAAAAAACACAAACATTCAACACACATCATAATATGCAAACCCCAAACATTCAACACACATCTAATCATGCAAACATAAAATAAGTCTAAAAGTCTGTGTAGAAGTCACTATCCCAGTGACCTAATTTTGGTAGAATAAGTGTGTTCATATTTTTATTTTTTTGTGTTCGTATTTATGCATAATGTGATAACATCTTAATGATTTCATGTGAGGGGCTATGCCTGGGGATCTTACAATTTAGTTAATGTTAATATAGAATTAAAATCTGAGTTTATTAATGCCTAAATATAAAGACTGTCCGAAATAAATTATGGTGTCCGGAATCAAATAATGTGGGTCAAATTTGTCCGAATTAAATGAAATCACACTGCCTCTTTGACCTTAAATATAATAACAAATATAGGTTAGGGGTACAAATATAAGTAGTCATCCTTATTCTCCTTTAAAGGGAAACTCCGATGGTTTTGACAATTTTTGATATAATATGTGTTTTGATTTACAGATAATGAATATATTCTTCTTTTTTTTTTATTTGCAATAATAACTTAGTAATTGATGTTTTTCCGACATAATTTTCCTGCGCATCCAAAACAGTCAGACTTTCACCGGGTTTCTATGTGACGTCACAAAGGTGTTTTAATCTATTGACTTATTGTATAACAGGAGACCATACAGCAAAGTTTACATTCTCGTAAAAGAAATATATCTTTGTCTATGCAGTTAGATCTAGGATCTTGTAAGCAAAGAAAAAATGCGTATTAAAAGTAGATTTACATGCTTGACTAATCACGGCAGTGTGTATTTTCTCGCCAGATCACTCAACACACAACAAACACTATCTTACACTGACCAGCTTGTTCCAATCATTCAGACACATGATCTTTTTAATTCTTGGGATAGGGAGAGGCTTAGATGAAAATGTTACTTTTTTTTCTCGAGTTGGTTATCCTAATGCTTTTGGATCTATCTATACATGTTTATATATTATATAACTCTATCATAGCTCTGGACTAGGCCGTCACTAAGCCTAACAGCTACTCTCTACTGTAAGAATGAAGCGATACAATTGGTTAAATTAAGTTTCTCTTTCAGTATTGTTTAGGGAAGTGACACATCAAATAACTTAAAACAAAATCTCGCAGAACCCCATTTTTTGGGGGGCGTGAAGAATTTTCTGTCTAATTTATTAAATATAAAATTTTCTGAGCATTTAAATAAAAAATGATATAATGTTTACTATTACAACTTTTTACGCAGAATTTAAATAAGTCAATAACTAAAATTTGAAAAACTATCGGAGTTTCCCTTTAACTAAATAAGATTTTGATACGTCTTTTTCTTTTCTATGTCGAAGTCGAACCATTGTAAAATAATGCGCTGTCAAAGTCAAACTTTCAAATTTGGGCCTATAGTATACCAGTATAGAATAGCATAAACTACTACTCTAATCTCTATCTTAGTATCTAGATCTAGAATTAGACTAGTACTACTCAGCTACTAGACCTATAGTAGCTTCTTATATTTTGGACACCCCATCAAATTCTCCTTCAATGAACGGGTCGCTTTTTTTGTTTGTAATTCATTTGTTTTTATGTTTGGAGCAAAAATCAACGTTTCGGGACTGCGCATGTCCAATTTTAGATAAGTTCCGGTAATTTTGTTCCGTTTTTCCAAAGCAGATGGCAGTTTTTTAGATTCTCGGTAACCATGTATGTAAAGCTGTTGTTTTAACCTCCCCCGGCAATTCATACCCATATAAGGGATGAAGGCTATATTATGAGCCTGTTTGATCGTAGGCTGATGGGCATATCAAAATAAGCTTCCAAACATCTTTAGAAAGACATTCCAATCACATTTATACCGTTAGCTGTTAAATAAAATTTAATAAGGGGGTGTACAACGAATAATAATGAATTCAGCTCATTCTCCTTCATTGGACACAGCAAAATCGTAATAAGAAATATTATTGGGATTAATAAATCTATGATTTTTTCAATGAATAAGCTTGACCTAGATCGAGATGTCTATAATATATAATTTATGAATGAAAGAAAAAGTGCGGGCTGCTAATTTGAAGCCAGAGACCATGCCCACTGCAGGTGATCACTCCAGATGAGCTGGCAGTGAGGAGAAGTATACACTCAGCTTGTAGTGTCACAAACTATCCAACAGGCAGTGGAGGGAAGGGGGAGAGAGTCATGAAAAGAATTATAAGCATCTATGGGAGGGAGGGGGGTGTTAATGTGTCACAAAACGAACATCCAACTAATGAAAACAAGAAGAGGGTCCTTGGATGGCAATTAAAAGAAAGACAGAGGAAATACATGTAGCCAATGTAGCCTAGTTGAAAATATCTTATTTATTAAATTATAATAATTAATTTATCGATATATAGTCTATATAGATTTATTTCTGTCTGTTTCTACACATAGATTACATAGGTATATAAATAATAAACTATAAACGATATATATATATATATTCTATATAGATCTATATTCTATAATATTATAGAGCTAGAGAGAGAGAGACAGAGAGAGAGTATATGAGGAAATAGACTATAAATACATATTGCAAAAGTGAATCTACTTCTTTTAATACAATCTAAAAAAAATTAAGTAACACAGATATAATTTATTAGCAATTACATAGTAGTGTACAATGACGGTGCTCACTGTCCAATTGAGGAGAAAGCCCAAAAACTGCGTTCAATATAGGAGCATGAAGTGACCCACTTTATTTTAAAATAAAATCTTGACTATGAGTGGTAATACAAAGGAATACAGCTATTTTTATAGTCCTTTAGTTGCAGAATAAGAATCTGCTTTCAGTTTTTTTGTAAGTTAAACCGTCACCAAATAAAAAAATAAAATAAAAATTTGACCTAGTTCCCGTAAGTCGGTGTTCAGGTATAAGAATCTACTATAGTACATTTAGAGTAGATTAGTTAGATCAGATATCCAGATTCCAGATAAATTTGGATCTAGACTAAATTACTAGATAGATCTAGACTTAAATCTATGAAATATATTAATTAAACTAGATATAGACTAGAACTTAGATCTATAACTTAAGACATGTACCTAACATAGAACTAGTTACTAGTCTAGTACTGTGGTAGTGTAGATTTGTGATATATGATACTAGTTGTATTACAACATATAAATCTAGGTAACAACATGTATTTACTTTTTCTGATTAATGTCCCTTGGTAAGGGAAGGCACTGCAAAAGAAAACAAGTTGGACTTTCATCTTAGTTGTATACCTTTATCACGCTTAGCTAACTTACAAATGAATTATTCTTTAAAATTATTTGAATATTGTAATAATTAACTTAAGAGAAACGACTCAACGATATACAGATGTTTATTCACAAGAGGACATCAGCAGGACATCACAAACACACAAATCTAGTAACAATGTCTGCATTGAGCACAGCATTTCTTCGACTTGGGCAGAACTCCGTTATCTTGTTTAATGTCAACATTCACCTCTAGGCTAGTTCTTAGCAGTGCATCTTTCGCAGAATGAGATGTCGGTGCGCATCACATAGTTACAAAGTAGAGTTACAATAATATAATATTATTATTTTAAAGTCTAGAGCTAGAATACATATATACTAGTCGACCGGTTGCGTAGCATACACCTCTATTTTGCAGGGCGGCCTTAGGCCACTGCAACCTATGCGACCGCAGTGTAAATATAAAAATACTTTAATATTATCACAAATTACGTAAACATAATATTTTCCAACTCTCTTCATATCCATTCCTTCCGGCTTCCAGCTTTTAATCCCACTTCCATTCAATATCCAAATTCGCACCATATCATTCACACCATTCTTCGATACGACCGTAACACAGAAATCAGAGAGTGATCTTTCCTTTACTCCTTACTACTCGTTTAAACTTTTGAGGAAAGAAGAGAATTATATATATATAATATATATCATGGGTGTAGCTAGGGGGGGGGGTTCTTGGGGGTTCAACCCCCCCCCCCCCCCGAAATGAAATTCCCCCAAAGGGGGGGGGGGAAGTCGGAATTTAGTGACTGATTTTTTGCTTTGATTTTGTTTATTTTAGGTGAGATTTTAATACTAAACCATAACTTGCCCCAGCACAACCAAAGGGGTTTTGAGTTTAAAACCCCCTACCAGGGGGGTTCGAGTTTAAAAACCCCTACCATGGGGGTTCGAGTATAAAACCCCTACCAGAGCGGTTCGAGTTTAAAAACCCCTACTAAGGGTTTTGAGTTTAAAACCCCCTACCAGGGGTTTTGAGTTTTAAACCCCCTACTTGGTTTTTTTGCAGTTAACTCCCCCTCTTCTATAAAACAAAACAATAAAAAAATGCAAACGAAAATCCCCTAATTCTAAGAGCACAGTTAAGGAAGATTTTGATTTTAAAACCCCGTCTAAAATTTACGATAAACCCCCTCTTTAATACAAAAAAAGCTAATTACGCACTCAAAATGTTATGAGCGTAGCTAAATGGGTTTTGACTCAGTTTTGAGTTTAAACCCCACTTCAGTGGGGTTTGAAGGTAAAAAATACCTCTTTAATAATAAAAAAAAAGCAAATTATACACTCAAAATGTTATGAGTGTAGTTTATGGGGTTTTGAGTTTAAACTCCCCTCCAGTGGAGTTTGAAGCTAAAAAGTACCTCTTCAATATAAATAAAAGAAAATTACTCACTCTAAAATCTATGAGCGTAGTCAAAGGGGTTTTGAGTTTAAACCCCCGTTCAGAGGGGTTTGGTGCTAAAAATACATCTTCAATATAAAAAAAAAAACAAATTACACACTAAAATTATTTGAGCGTAGCCAAGCCAATCAGGGGTTTTGAGTTTCTTCTACAGATGGCTTTTTTTTAAAGTTTAAAACCCCTCCAGATGGTTTTGAGTCTAAGATCCCCCTACAGAGCATTTTGAGGTGGAAAACCCCCAACAGAAGATTTTGACGATAAAACTTTTCTTTTCGATATAAAATCTAAAGCAAACTACAGTCACTTAATTCCAAGAGCGTATTCAAGAGAGGTTACACATTTTTACCAGTGGCAGGGCTGCATTAATAAACTGCAGTGAATAGTCATCTACCGAGATCGAAAAACACTAAATGTAGCTCAACAAAGATGGCTAAGACAGATTTTAGGAGTCAGTTATAGAGATCGGATCTAAATCAAGGAAATCCTATGCCGAACTGGGAGTCGACCCCTTAGTAAGATTGTGAGAGAACGACGCATGTGGTTTGCGGGACATGTTCTCCGACAAAATGAATTACGCATAAGAAGAGTTGCAATGATATCCTAGTACAACTTGACGCCACTCATTCATGGAGGTCCTCATGGTAGGTGGGAAGAGGCTTCAGACATTACCAGTGACAGATTTTTATGGAAACTGCTTGATGTCTGTTACGTGCGCATCTTAGTGTAAATGTGAAATGGTGCGAATGCGTGTTGAAAGGAGAGGAGAACCAAAATGGAGGAATATGAACAAGAAAGTGTTTTCAGTATTAATAAAGATTAAAGTATTTATAAACTGTGATTTGTCGTTTTCATGTCTAAAGAGTCTCATCCAATATGAAGACGTAACAAGTGGCGCCCAACGCAAAGGTAAAACCCACGTATCCCTCTATACACAGTGGATCTCCTGTCAACAGACAGTAGAGATAGTAAAGTCTAGATCTAGAGACAGGAGAACATTCGATTCGATATTATTAGTAATCGACTATGGCGGACAAGGCTGAGGTAGCAGCGTTGAAGGAAGAGGGAAGGTTGTTGGAGCTTGAAGGGGCAGAACTAAGAAAATACGTACAAGAAAGGTTGATGGAGAGGGAGAGATTAGCCATGGAAAGAGACAAAGAAAAGGAGAGATTAGCGATGGAAAGAGACAAAGAAAAGGAGAGATTAGCGATGGAAAGGGAAAAAGAAAAGGAGAGATTAGCGATGGAAAGAGAAAAAGAAAAGGAGAGATTAGATAAGGAGGACAAAAGAGAAAGAGAAAAAGAAAAGGAGAGATTAGATAAGGAAGACAAAAGAGAAAGAGAAAAGGATAAGGAGATAGTAGCAATTGAAAGGGAAAAGAAAAACGAATTAGTTGCCATTGAAAGAGAAAGATTAGCGTTTGAAAAAGAGACAGCAGAGAAAAAGTTAAAAATAGACCAAGGAAAAGAGGATGATAAAAGAAAGAGTGACTCTACAGGGAATAAACTGGCAAAATATAAAGGTTTGATATTCAACGAAGACAAAATGGACATAGACATTTTTTTGAAGAAGTTCGAGATAGAAATGAGAGAACTGGAGTACCCTGAAGACAAATGGACATTCTTATTGTCGAGATCATTTACAGCGGAGGTGCCTTCAAAAATATGTATGAACCAGGGTAACTACAGCATTGTGAAAGAACAACTACTTCGAACTTTCGGGAAAACAGAAGCTTTCTATCGCCAACAGTTTGTTAATTGTGAGATAGAACCAGAGGATGATCCGCAGACCTTCTTGGACAAAATGAGCAGCCATTTCGATAACTGGATAGAAACCGCTGAGGTAGAAAAAACCTTTGACAGTCTTAAGACATTTCTCATGCTGGACAAAGTGATGTACGAGTGTCAGGAGGAATTAAAAATATTTCTGTTGGAGAGGAAACCGAAATCCATAGAAGACATAGTAAGACTGATAAGGGCTTATAAAGTGGCACATCCCGAGAAGAAATTATCTAGAGGCAGTGATATAGAAGAAATAGTTGCCTTTAACAGAACATGTGAGACACAGAATAACTCTCACAGAACAAGGGAGACACAGGATAGACAGTATAGAAGTGGTACATATGAAAGACAAAATGATAGCCGCAACGGAAGATATCAAGGAAACAGACAGGAAAGAAAGGACTGGGAGAAAGGTAGAATAGAGCAAGGCTTATCATTGTCATCTGATACTGGAACATTGGAGATTTTTCAGACATTCGTAGGGAACAAGGCAGCCAAGACCATCAGGGATACAGGGAGCACTATTATTGGAGTGAATAAGAATTTAGTGGAAGACCATGAATATACAGGCGAATCTAGGAAGTGTGTTATGTTTAATGGGAATATTGTACAATTACCGATTGCTAAAGTTAGTATAGACACACCGTATTTTAAGGGGACAGTGGAAGCTTGTGTTGTAGATCAGGGTGAGATAGATTTAATTATTGGGAATATTCATGGGGTGAAAATATGTTCAGTAAGGGAGATTGAGAATTGGAAGAAATATTATGGGATAAAGTCTACGCGAGGTAGAAATGGGGATGTGGAAGAAGACATAAGATATCATTCATCAGATGACATGGGTAGCAGAGAGCACGAGAAGAAAGAATTAACAGATAAGGTAGAAAGCAATGCAATAGGAATGGGTCCAAATCAAAGTAAAGTAAGGCAATCAGTGGTACAGAGAAAGCGACTTAAACCCACATATAGACGTACAAGTCCATACATCTTATGCTTTAATTGTGGGAGAAGGGGGCATATTAGAAGACAGTGTCAACAGTTAATTAGAATGAAGGATTCAAGGTACAATAGTGAAGAGGCGTATACGAGAAAAGAGAGGGATATTAGCAGCCTAGAAAACAGTACAGCTAGAACATTCGGTGGTAGGATCACAATGGGACATCATTACAAAGGAGGGAAGCGGAAAGGATGGCATGTCAATAATGTTAGAATTATATAGATATGATTTGAGAAGGTAGGAATGATGGACACTAATTATTGTTCTATTATACAATGAATAAATATATGTGTAATGAATTGAATATTGTTGTTACAATATGCATGGAGCAAGATAGACTTTGTTTGTTAACTATTTGATTGCGACTGGAATGATGGTGTTTTGTACAGGCATAAAATTATGAGTGGGGAGTTGTATTAATAGAAATATGATTACTTATAGATATATGTTAACATGTTGGAATTGTATTGGTATTAACATGACATTGTGTTTGATTTTGTTTAGTATTACATTATGGTTTTATATGTTACCGATTTTTTTAAAACTTGGAATAGTCTGATAATATATTCAGTGATTTGTATTTTGGACGTTCGATGTGCATCGAACTTGTTAAACAGGGGGGGTGTTACGTGCGCATCTTAGTGTAAATGTGAAATGGTGCGAATGCGTGTTGAAAGGAGAGGAGAACCAAAATGGAGGAATATGAACAAGAAAGTGTTTTCAGTATTAATAAAGATTAAAGTATTTATAAACTGTGATTTGTCGTTTTCATGTCTAAAGAGTCTCATCCAATATGAAGACGTAACAATGTCAAATGCTCCGAACGGCGTGGGAGAGTCTAAGTCAGTAAGAATAGAACATTAGGTTTTTGAAATAAAACTTTTTAATAGCAGGAAAATGGACTGTAGATACCTCAGAATATGCATTTTGTTGGCTTTCAATATCAGAAATAGTGCTTGGCGGCGGGGCTTCGCCCCGCGCTGGGGGAGCTCCTGGCGCTCCTCCAGACCCCTTTGCTAGTAATGTAGAGAAATCTACAATTTTTTTCACTAACTCATGGAAGAACCTATTCTAGGGCACAATAAACGTCTTCCGAAAGAATGAAGGGTCAGAATGTAATAAAGATTATGTACACACACACACACACACATAAATACATATAATTTTTTTTTTCTATTGGGGGGGTCGGGGGGGGGGGAGAACAAATTCACCCCCCCCCCCAAACCCCCCCCCCCGAAAAAAATCCTGGCTACGCCCATGATATATATATATATATAGAATAGATATACATAGATATAGTTCTTGGCGTAATAATATGTTTTCGCTTTTGTAGTCCTAAATACATTTTTGTTTTTCAATTTAGCCTATTTCTAGCTTTTTGTCCTACAGTTTTTCTGCTTTATTAGACATCCGGACATCTTAATGCTGTATTCGTACTAGGTACGACGCGAAATTGACCCATCCTGTGGAATAAACTGCCTCGTCCTGGGTTGGACGTTAAACTGCCTCGTCCTGGGTAGAAAACTGACTTTAAAAATGTCCATTCTTGTAAATGAAGTTGGCAAGAAGACAAAAATCTGGTAGAAATAAGAATAAAAACTAAAAGCGGATCTTCTCCTTTCAGGCGCTGCTACAATTATAACAACAAACAAAACTATAAATTGAGCTACATTTAAAAGCAGGTAGGCTACTCATGAAACGGTTTTAGAACGACAACAAACCAAAACCACCAATTGTTTTTTTTTACTTATATAGAGTTTAGATATATCTAATATAAATGTAATAATAATAATCTTTATTATCCATAAGGAAATTTGTCTTACAATTTGTGCATTACACCACCAAACAAAACTTTTTAATTATGGGAAACCAAAATATACATTCACACCAGACTCACTCATAATTTACATGCGAAAAGTTTATGTCAGATAGTTCAATTTTTATCTATTTAATGATGCAATCACCAGGTGAACAAAAGAGCTTTTGTGTCTGTCTTTGCTAATGGTGTCTATGTATTTTTAAACTGTAAATTAAAACTATGCTGGGTGAATAGGCCTATTAAGTTTTGTTTTATTTTTCAGTGTTAGCTTAAGGGGAGGGGAAACACTTAAAGACCAAATTTTTTATTCGTGCTTCAAATCTAATGTTATTATACAGGAATGTTATGCATGAGTACCCTATTAAGATGTTTTTTTATTTGTCAGTCTTAGCTTAAAAAACAAATTTTATTATTACAAAATATCGTGATTGATCAACCAAAACATAGTTGTTTTTCTCGTGATCATTTTTCTCATCTTTAAAAAAAATTCAAAAGAAGTTGTATTAGATATACAATTTAGGCTACGATTAGGAATTGTTTTTCGATTTTGACAATCCTCTATCCCCAAGATCTGACTTTTGATCTGTGACAAGCTATAGTCTCAATATCCATAATAATAAGGCTTGTCTTAAAAGAAATGCCAACCCTAAGGTAAGCATAAGTTTCTTTCAGCCCCATACGTAAGGGTGTCGTGTTTCGGTATTAACATGCTTGTATTTTCTGTTCTAACTATTGTAGTGATTTGTCTGCTCGGGTTTGGGGAGTCATAGGAAACGTTGCAGTCATCCTTAATAGTCTAAATCGAAGCCATTATTAAAAGTTGTTTTTAAGGGGCCAATTTTTAAAATATATATTTTTTTTTGTGATATAAATATACATATTTATTATATTCTTTGCGACATCCATGTAGATTTCACGATGGTATATTGATATTTTTGTTTTACCGTTAGTTTTACTATGCAATAGATCAATGGTCAGCAAGGAACGCCAATCAGAAACACTCTAAATCAAGGTGGGCAACTCTGCAACAGAACTAGCCTTACCATGCCTTGTGTACAGCCGACTTTTCAAAGATAGGACAACATAGCCCATCTTTGTGTTCGTAGGAAATGAAGTTGTGGCGGATGGTACGATGCAGCTTTTCTTCCTCCTTACTGCATTTTACCTGTTTGCTGGAACGTGCAGGAGGAAATGCTTCCATTACCAACAGTCTATCTGCCTCTCCTGGTGGACGTTTCCAGATATTTTTAGAATGCGGAAAACAGTAAAAAAAACGTTTTTAAAAACAAAGCTTTTATTAGGAAAAGCCCTGCACAATGGCTGCCATATATCTCCCATATATCTCAATAATTACTAAGACTAATATTGCTTTATTGATCGTTTATGGAAATTTGTTGTATTATAAGAATTATCTCCCCTTTTCTATAAAAAACACATTTCTGTATAATTCAATTTTAATTATTTAACTTTAAAAAAAAATTCATTGATTTGTATTATCTTTTCGACAATGAATAATTGTGCAAAATTTCAGCATGATCTGAGAATGGGATGTGGGAGAAAAAAGTGTAAAAGAATCTACCCAGACATGGAGAGAGTTGATATAAGCTTTGTGAAAATGAAAACAATTATCTCTATTAGAGTAAATAAAGGATCAATTTTGAGCCATATTTATAATGTACTTTTCTTTTGATAATCTAAAATTGACGTCATTGAAAGTTGACTTCTCTTGGCTCCCTTTTTCTTTAGACGGAAATGACGTCTGTTACTTCTAGTTGTAAAAAATATAAAAAGACTTGAAGTAGCTTATAATTTGTCATAAATTAGTCTTCAAATCTGAATGGAAAATGAACAGAAATACAAATCCTCGAAGCTGTGTACCGGTTGTGTCCATTCTCCTGTTCTCGAGTTTAATGATTGAAACGAGTTACGGCCAGATGGAGGACATCCCTGATCTGACAGAGACTGACTTCTTCAAAAACAGAGAGAAGCCATCCTATTTCTACTCAGCCCCTCAAGTAGATCTCCAAGACAAGGGATCCTGGCACATGCCCCCCAAGTACAGATGTGACGCTTGTCTGGCAGTGGGTTATCAGGTTAGATATGTTTCCTTATGACCTTTTCAACTAAGGAATGTTCTGTTCATGAGACAAGTCTGCAGCAGTACCGACTTCTGACTGGTAACGTAATGAAAATATTCGTAAGGTTGTTAAGGACCTCACACTTGCAGGTGTCTGCGAGGTCAATTGTCACTATCCCCTCGACTGATATAACAACTGGGTATGTTTTTATTTCAGTTAACTTCAACTTAGTATTATTATTAGATTGAGGTGGAGTAGAATAAATCTAGCATCTAATTCAGGTTGCCTGAATCAGCCAGGAAAACCTAAATTGACTTAGACGTTTATCTCTAATTAACATGCACGACTACATTAACACATGGATACCCGTAAGAAGAAGACCTAGTTTGATAATATGATATTGTATTTTGAAGAGATGCTGGTATTTTTAAGATACGAAATACAATCATCTGTTTTAATTATCATGTTTCAATCATTGCATTTTGTTTTGTCATTAAACATAGTTTTGTTCGTTCACAAATTAACAATCAGCAGACAATGATCCGTAAGAAAAATTATTCTAGTGCGTTGAAAACTAATCTAAATTTTGTTTTATGGCACAAAAAAAACAACAACAACACAAATGATTTTATCAATTATTGGAACTAATAATTCACTTAATGTTTTGCATTAATCTTAGATTTTACAAATCTTTCTGTTTTCATATTCTCAAAAACGAATCTTGTTCCTAGTAGTTTTCAAGTTTCTTATAAAGGGCACATTAGCTGCTGACTTGGCTTTAGATAAATGGATCATTTGTCTTGGGCCCACTTATGACTATGCTAATGTCATCCAAAGGAATGCCAAGAATTGAATTTGTCATCAACATAGTTGTAATGATACCATAGTTGCTAGTCAAGGCAGCTCCATTTATGATTTTTTTCTTGAGATGGACCAATGAAACCTTCATACCACAAGGCAGAGAAAGTTTGAAATCCATTATCCCTCTCCTAGACTCGCCTCTGTAGGCTGACGAGATACATGGGCACGAAGCTCCAGTTATAAAGACAGTAGTGGCAGTTTCTTCGGGCTAAATATCTCAGTTCCACGAGCAGGTCAAGTGCTGGGCACTTTTGAGGACGAAAGCATTTTGCCGACAGAGAATAAGTGCACTTCCCACGTTTGAAGATGGGAGCATTTCCCTGACTTAAAATGAGAGTACTCCCTTAGTTGAGAGTGAGTGCACTCTTCCGATTATGGATAAATACACGAGTGACACTAACAGTGTTTATAATGAGTACTTCCATTCTCTAGTTTCAGAAACAGTTTTACTTGGAAGAAATGAGGCGCTCAAAGAGAGGAGTTCCCCTGACAGAGTCACAGATTATAGATGTCGCAGATAAACTTTGTTCGAAAGGATTTCAGAGGTATTTATTTCGTTGACGTTTTGATTTATATTTAGCTGCCTCAAGTTTGTGAAAGAACTTTTAAAGATATTATTGCTACAACAGAGTTTTGGGTTTTAGAGCGTGTATGCTATAACACATTACTAGGTATTTCAAAAGTAGTAGATCTACATTTTCTGGCAAAACTGTCGGCCAGTAAAAGATTATTTAAAGCTTCCTTTAAACTACGAAGATTAAAATATCTGATGAGGATAAATTGATTAGTTGATCGGTTTAAGACGCTAGCTTGTTAGTAGTGATTGATTTGGAAGATATATTTAAAGGCTCTATAAATTATTTTTTTCTCTAAATGCTAAAAAAAGCATGGTACTTCTGGTTATTGGACTATGTTCAGTGAAGATTGATAATAACTACAGCACTTGATTGTTATAAGCCCATATTCAATATAGGCTAGTGATAGATACATGATATCTACTTTTCGATTATAAGCCCATAATTGATGTAGATTATTGTAGATAAATACTTAACACTAATTTTTCGATTATTTTCCCATCTTTGATGTAGATAAATACTTGGTATCTACTTTTCGATTATTTGCCCATCTTTAAGGTAGATCGATTCCTGATAAATACTAGTTTGTTATATGTTCATGTTGACTCCAGATACGGCGCAAAGACTGTAAATAATCGACCCAGACTGTCTGGAGAAGGATTGAAAGCTTACTATGAATATGGAATGACAGGTATTGGGCCTGGCTTTATTCAAAGGTAAGCAAAAAGTTTTCAACAGTTAGTCAGGCGTATCAAAGGTACGCGTGACATTGTGGGTGTGCATAGAAATCCACTATAGATCAAAATATCTGGGAAAGCACTAGATTTCATCAGGGAAATAGAATTAACTACGAAGATTGAAATATTTTGAGTATTATATTTAATTTATATATATATATATTTACAACAGATTTTGATGGTTACTAATATAAGTATTTACAATTTAAATGTAAAAAAATTGAATTATAAATAAGATTATAAGATTATTTTAATGTTTGAGGTGCAAGAGTTTTTAGAGTTCCATTTGGGATTCATTGGATAGAGGAATAGATAATACCGAGAATGTGCCAAATAACCAAAATTAAATTGGTTTCAATTATTTTCAATTATGTTTGCGTGAGAATGATGAAATACCAATAGAAGTAACTTCGTCTGAGAAATGCGATTCTTATTATAATTTAATAATTTTATAGTGAATGATTCAGTGAAAAGGATTATAAAATACAATTGTAGACATTTTTAATTTTTTTTTGGTCTTTCTTTTGTCCTCCTTTGTATTACTATGTACTATTCTTTGTCTTTATTTGTATGGCTAGGTACTATTCTTTATCTTCCTTTGTATGGCTTTTTACTATTCTTTGTCTTCCTTTGTATGGCTAGGTACTATTCTTTGTCTTCCTTTTTATGGCTATGTACTATTCTTTGTCCTCCTTTGTATGGCTATGTACTATTCTTTATCTTACTTTGTATGGCTATGTACTATTCTTTATCTTACTTTGTATGGCTAGGTACTATTCTTTGTCTTCCTTTGTATTACTATGTACTATTCTTTGTCTTTCTTTGTATGTGTATGTACTATTCTTTGTCTTCCTTTGTATGGCTATGTACTATTCTTTGTCTTCCTTTGTATGGCTATGTACTTTTCTTTGTCTTTCTTTGTATGGCTATGTGGAGGAGGATGGTAGCCCTACTCTTGTTTCGATCTTTATGGACTTTTCAGTTCCGTTGTTTGAATGTTTGACTCCCCAGGATGCAAGGTCTGTGCCAGGAGGTGGTCGGCCTCTTGGAAGAGGAAACTCTCTACGAGATGTACTTGAACCGAGGCGAACATCAGTTGGCAGAGAACATTTGTAGGTCATTTTGTACCAAAGTGGAGATGCAGGAGTATAAGGACGACTTAAAGACTATGGATTTGTCACCCAAAAATTACAAGGAAGATGAATAGAGTCTTTAGTTTTGTTTTGGGTTAGAATTAATGAGTGCGTCTTTTGGTGTAACATTGCCTAAAATAGGAGGAAGCTTGTGAACTATAGGAAATACTTCTTTGAACTTGACGTTTTAAAATGTGACTATTGATAAGGTTTTGTTTAATACAGTGCTTGGAATAGAACCTACATTTATAAATCTGAACACTAAGTAGTTTTTGTGTGGGTGTTTGTTAATTTGTTTTTTTAAGACATTCGAAGACTTTCAGCAATGACAACAATGTCTTATGATAAACATAAAGTATTTTTGTTGTTTTAACTCTCTCTTTCTGACATAACGATTTTAGTTGAACATAGATCTAGTAAGAATTAAAAAGCGACAAAATGGCACAGAATTATTTTAATAAAAATTCAGTAAAGTTCATTGAGCAATATAAGAATAACATTTGTTGCGATAGAATAAATTAGAGTTAAGGTCTTGACCTTTATGCCAATGTCATGTCCATACATATTTACAGCTATAAAAAGAAATAGTTGGATTGGAACATTTTCAAGATGAAAAATAAAATGAAGCGATGGTATGGAGGAGAAAAAAAACAAACAAACAAAACAAACAAAATAAAATCATGGTACATGTATAGATCTAGTGAAAACATTCCTTTGTACTACTTGCTTCTCAGAGGTATCACAGTGAAGAACAATAAAGTTTTATTTAAAATAATAATTATATTAAAACATCACTGGTATAGATTTATTGAAGCTCAATTAACACATTCTTTTATAGCTCAGCAGTTCGAATGAGATCAAGGACATTTCTGTAGTAGAACTGAGAACAAACCAACTGGAGAGCAGGTTGCAGACGTTCTACCAAAGACAAAGCTGCAGTCGAGAACGGAGACAAATAAAAAAAACATACTAGCAAAAAAAACAAAAACAAACTAAAATAAAATAAAAAGTGAAATCACTATGGAAACAAACTTTAAGCTTGTGCTAATGTGCTATAATATCTAGGTCACAGATGAATCTGTCAGCTGCCGTACAGTATCTTCCTTATTTTACAGATTCGAATAAATTCATCTTAATATTTAATTTTTATTTTGAGATTAAATATAAACAAAACTGTCTTATCTGTAAACGTAAACATATTTTTGTTTAAACTCTATATTTGTGACTATCCAGCACCATAAAGCCATGCATTATGTCTACCAAATTAAAGTCGCTTAAAGACTTTTTTGTTTACGGAGGCCACGTGGTACACGAAGCGGGAAGAAACGAAATAATTCTATTCAAAACAAATAGAAAAAAAACGTTTATTTTTAAAACTTCGCTTATATTTAGTGAAACTGCATCGATTATTTTGAGTCAATCATGTCATCAATCATGTGACCAATCATGTCATCAATCATGTCACCAATCATCAAGGAGAATGTTTCAAAAATTTAGAAAAAAAATATGTCTACTCGAATCAGAATTCAAACTCAAGCCTGCACGTGCTTGGCCACTGAGCTATTTGATGTCATTATACAAAACTGAAAGTTTTATTTGTCTACTGTTCGTGTGAAATAACATGTACAACATTTTGACCAGATCTACGGAGAGAGATTGATAAAAACGAGGTAAACATTAGCCAGTTAACACTATCTCACTTACTGAATCATTGAGCGTCGTTTAGAGTGCTAACATAATGTGTGCAACAGTAACTTTCCAAAAGTAATTCATAGTAAATTAGAAACTTCTAGTTGCCCTAACATCAAAGATTAACCTTGGCCTAAATATTTTATACATGTTAGCGCAGGGTACTTTTTTTTCCCGACAATCAATACACAGAGCATCAAAGACTTTCAGAATATAAAAGTATCCAGAGTAAAGGAACGAGTACCCCATACAACGAATACTTCACCAAATGTATCAGATGTCAGTGAATTTCATTGCATATATAAATATCTACTGGCTCGGTTACAAGTTATGTGCGATTAGAACCAATGTGATAGTAAGTTTTAGGACATTTTAATATTGTGAATGAAATGTACATCACATAGAGACTGTTCTTTCATTGCCAATAGCATGGAATGTCACGGCGCAAATAGACACACACTTAAATCGATTGATATGTTTTGACAAAGGCCCAAACGAATGGAATCTTTGAGCAGTATGTAGATGTGATTCAATGTTTGTAACATAACATGTGTATGTTTAAAACAACAAATATTTGGGACTACATTCAGTGCATCCCGATGCCCCCAACATTTTCTATTTACAGGTAAGTTTGAGATGCTGATGAGCGGGACTGAACTCACTTTGTATATATAAAAAAAAGTTCCACTTTTCAGATATTGCGATCTATAGGGCAGATGATGTTAAGGTCATCTGTTTCTTTGGACAACGCTTAACGAGAAGGGTGTCATGTGGCCAGCACAACGACCAACCGCCTTTACTTATCCCCAGCTAAAGTTGGGTACTCATTAAAGTTTCAGGTTCTGTAGGCTTGAGATCACATTTCAAGTCAGCAATGTGTCCAGTCTACAAACACTGTTGGTCACCCAGACTATCTGTACGCTTGTGTACATTACAAGACTTGTCACGTGTACAGTGTGATGGCACTCACAGGATGAACTAGGGGGAGCAACATTCTCACCCTCAACTCCCTAAGACAAGCTAGTCAAAGACAGGTCATACACCTGTCGCCAAGTCATCACTTCTAGAGTCATTGCTATTGGAAACAACTAGAAAAAATAATAGAAACATCTTTAAAAATACTGAATTCGTTCAAAACTATCCGGCTCTTTAGATGACTTTGTAACTCGACAGGATTCACAGATCTACTAAAAAACACTGTCCATTCTTCATTGTACGTGAAATTAGCTGTCTATGAAAACTTGAAGACCAAGAGGCAAAGACTTTGTTCTGTCTATGAAAACTTGAAGACCAAGAGGCAAAGACTTAGTTCTGTCTATGAAAACTTGAAGACCAAGAGGCAAAGAGTTAGTTCTGTCTATGAAAACTTGAAGACCAAGAGGCAAAGAGTTAGTTCTGTCTAGGAACTGAGATAGCAAAGGAGGAGAAACGCTAGCTAATGGGAAAACTCTATTTCAAAGTAAGTAAATGCAGTGAATGATTTATAAATTTGCATAAGTGGAAAATAAACGTTTGAGGACTTCTTGTAATCTGTGTTGTAAATAAGAGTTGATGTGGATTTGATTTTTTACATTGAGTTTGAGCTTGTATTCACAACCTTCACTTAATACTTTCTATAGTGTTTATAATAGACAAATTAGTTTCAAGTTACAATGTTACTTAAAAAAAGTTCTCATTCTGAACTATTCCCACATAAAAAAATGAGATTATTGAAGAAGTCATGTTCAATCAACATCGGCTTGTAAAAGCAGTTAAGTAGTTCTTCTAATGTAGTTCTATGTCTTGGTAACAGTTAATTAGTTCTTCTAATGTAGTTCTATGTCTTGGTAACAATGTTTTCACTCTAGTTAGTGATTATGAACTTCTGCTTTGATCTCTGCCTGCCCGTGATGTTTCGATTGACTTAGTTCGATCTGCCTCGCTGTCGGTGATGTCGAGGTGAAGGGTTCCCTGTGTTTGACGTACTTGTGTTCTGTTGTGTGGGATGAGCCGAGCTTGCATTTGTCCCCCAAGAGTTGCGTAGTCTCGCTCAGGTCAGCATCGGTATTTTCCGAAGACTCTGGCGTGTCGTTTATCAGGACAACGTTCTCTGAATAGGTCACAGTCTTGGTGGATTTCATTTTCACCGGAGATGCCGCCGTGCTCTCGGCATTTTCTGACTCAGACATCTGATCGGTGAGCGAGAGAGAAGGCACCAGGGGCAATGCCACCTCAAGAGCGACGGCGTCGGAGCTGCCCAAGCTCTGGTTGGAGCTGCTGGAGATTAGAGAACCTTTGGAATTCTTGCGGAGATCCTGGAGGTTTTTGTACTCGGGCTTCTTCTTCAGGTGGTAAGAGGCCACATAGTACTTCAAGAAAGCTTCCAGTGACCGCCTGCCTCGTTCTATCACAAACTTAATGTCTTCAGGTTCCAGGACAAAGTCAGTGGTCCCCACATGGCCAGTGTTGATACCAACAGTACGTTTTAAGTCCTTCTCCTAACAAGATAAAACAAAAACGTAATGTTATAATTAAACAATGTCATATAAATAATGTGGGACTTTTAATTTCGGGATCTAATGGGTACCTGACATTAGTTGAGGAAAAAGTAAAGGTGGATGGTCGTTGTGCTGGCCACATGACACCCTCGTTAACCATGGGCCACTGAAACAGATGACCTTTACATCATATGCCCCATAGATCACAAGATCTACATTACGTTACTATATAAATAGTATTTCTTATTCTCATTAAGACAATGTAAATATTGTGTACACCTACAAGCCTATTCTCAGAATATTCCTCTATATATGAAGCATTATTATTTGGTCATATATACAGGTAATAAACAAAAAATAAAACAAGCAGAGGACTTACATCTAGTGTACATTCAATGTTTCATATAAATTCATTGCGCTCGCTTTGACACACACAATTCTAGTATAATTAATAAGGTAATTGGACAACCTAACATTGCAATTATTTTAACTAATGCAAAGTGTGTACTTACTTGGACAAAAACAGGACAATGTGTACTTACTTGGACAAACAGGACAGTGTATACTTACTTGGAGAAACATGACATTATTTACTTACTTGGACAAACAGGACAGTGTGTACTTACTTGGACAAACTGGACAGTGTGTACTTACTTGGACAAACTGGACAGTGTGTACTTACTTGGACAAACTGGACAGTGTGTACTTACTTGGACAAACAGGAAAGTGTGTACTTACTTGGACAAACTGGACAGTGTGTACTTACTTGGACAAACTGGACAGCACTAGCGGATCCAGAACTTTGGAGTGGGGGGGGCGATTTTTTTCCAAACCCTAACCCTAACGCCCAGTAAACCCTAACCCTATACATAAACGTGCGTACAGCACACACACACACACACACACACACACACACACACACACACACACACACACACACACACACACACACACACACACACACACACACACACACACACACACACACACACACACACACACACACACACACACACACACATATATATATATGTATATATATATATATATATATATATATATATATAAGAATAAATAAGCAGTATTTCTCAGTATTTTCATGCATTCTTCGCTGCAGAAACGCATTCTCCTGACATCTACAGCTCACTATTCATCAGTGAGTTTCGGGGCGTAGCCCCGACGCTAAAAAGCGTTTTCTTGCATTTTTCACTGCAGAAACGCCTGCTTCTGACATCTACAGCTCTTTATCAATCAGTGGAGTTCGGGGCGAAGCCCCGACGCCAAAAGCGTTTTCTTTCATTTTTCACTGCAGAAACGCCTACTCCTGACAACTACAGCTAACTATTCATCAGTGATTTTCGGGGCGTAGCCCCGACGCATAAAGCGTTTTCATGCATTCTTCACTGAAGAAACGCATTCTCCTGATATCTACAGCTCATTATTAATCAGTGGAGTTCGGGGCGAAGACCCGACGCCAAAAAGCGTTTTCTTGCATTCTTCACTGAAGAAACGCATTCTCCTTACCTAAAGCTCATTATTCCTCCTATTAAAAAATGACTTTTTGAATAATGTTGTACTTGAAAAATATTCTAATATGAATTTATACGCCCTTAATACATTGCAAATAAAACCGATTTGTTCCTTGAAAAGATCAGATACCCCACATATTTAGATTAAGGCTTTGAGGATCGCCGCCGAAAAAAAAATTCGATAAATAATATTCAATAAAATTCAAGCATAGATTGTGAGTTATAGTCCCAAATTTAACTAGAAAAATATTAGATTGAGTAGAGGTTGGAAAAAAGGCTACTCATCTAAATCGTGACTCTTATAATGAAAATTTTTGTTTGAATTCTAACTTTTCCAAAGCAAAGTCTTTCTTAAAATAATTATGATAAATTTATGTGAAATTACATAAACTCTGTCTGGAAATGGGAGGGGCGGTAGAATGAAAACGATTTATCCTCGCTCCTTTTTATAATTTCTGCTAATAATTGCATTTGGCATTAAAGAATAAGGGTGGGGCCACTCGATACGAGAATTTAATTTATAGCATATATAAATTATATTAGTGGCTGATTTTTTTTTTACATTTTGTAATTTCTTAACTATAATACAAAAAGAAAAATTATTGCTTCGTCCGATGAGGGAAAGGAGATGGCATGTATCGCCCCTTCCAACTTTTTCCTTTTATATTTACTAATCATAAAATTTGAGATTAGAGTGTGGTGCGACATAACATACAAATGGTTTCACATATCAATTATATAGAAATTCAACTATTTTTGTTCACAAACTATGATTCCTCCATAAAAATATGACCGCCGCCCCCCACTCAGAGGGCTAGAGCGGGGAGGGCAGTACATGCAATCGCCCCCCCCCCCCTTTACCCCACCGAATCGGCCAAGATACCTGAAGGAGAGCGACATAATATCAAATTTATATATCAATGCAACTAATCTTGCTCACAAACTATGATTTCTCCATAAAAGTAGGACCGCCCCCCCCCCCACTCAAAGGGTTTAGGTGGGAAGGGCAGTAGAGGTTTCGCCCCCCCCCCTCCCACACACACCAATCGGACAACAGGGGAACGACATAATATAAAGATCGGTTAAAATATCAATAACAAGTTTTAATCATATAGATATTTAATTGATTCTTTTGGCAAGCTGTGATTTCTACAAATAAATTGGACCGCCCCCCCCACTCAAAAGTTTATGGTTGGGGGGGGCGGATTGATGCTATCGCCCCCTTCCGACCCCACCTAATCGGCCAACATACTAGAGGGGGGGCGAAATAATCTAAACATAGTTTGAAATATAAATAATTAGTATATATTATTAACATAAGTAATAAATTCGTATACAAATTGTGTGACTTCTATACTAAAATTCGTCCGCCCCCCCTTCGGGGGGGGGGGGGTCGGCCGAGTGGGGGGGGGCGATCGCCCCTACCGCCCCCCCCCCTGGATCCGCCAGTGCTGGACAGTGTGTACTTACTTGGACAAACTGGACAGTGTGTACTTACTTGGACAAACAGGAAAGTGTGTACTTACTTGGACAAACTGGACAGTGTGTACTTACCTCCACATAAACACGTTTAACGTTGGTCAGAAGTGTGGCCTGTAAAGTTTCCAAGAATGACGGTAAGCTTCGAATGTTGCGTCTTTGGTATCCAAGGAAACGGTATTGCATGTTGATACCTGTCTCTTCCATGAAACTGAGTAGCTCATTATAACTTATCTGAAAACATTGGCCAGTTTATTATAACTTATCTGAAAACATTGGCCAGCACTTTATAATACTATTTTAAATGCTTAATTATACTTTTTGTATGTTAAAAATATACAATAATAGCTCTATGTTGGCATTTCATTCGTTAGTTGTGTCAAATTAGTTTACACGTCAACGTATATAGGCCCTAAATAGTATCTTCTTATCTTGTAGATTACATTGAAGGCTAGACTTACTTGTCCATTGGAATCTTTATCCAGATATTCCAGAATAATTTCTGAATCCACATCACCAAATAAGACAAGTCTTTTACTTAGTGGAAACAAGTTTTCCTGCGAAATATAAGCAATGTACATTTACTTTCGTTCTTTGATCTTATACATTGAAAGTTGGCATTAGAAAACAGCTTGAAAAGGTTTTGTTTAACGACCACGAAATTAAATTAAAGCAGTCTTTGAAATAAGGAGATTTTATATGATGTAACTCATAAAAAAAGATGCAGCAATTACGATAACTCACATCTTGTAAAGCAGCCAAAAGCTCACTTCTGCTAATGGTGTCGTTTCTGTCTGTGTTGTGCCTTCTCAAAGACTAACATTAGTGGAAGAGGAAAATATTTTTTTTAGATAAAGGCAATCTTCCTGTCTAGTATTATAATTGATTAGGTTAATTTAGATTAAGGGAATTTGATATCAGCAAAGTGAAATCATATTAGAGACTTAAATAATGTACTGTAGGTGGATTTAGAGTGCATTAACACATTATCGTATTCATATGGTAACTAAATTTAATGTTGATGTTAACACTCACATATCAACCAAAAGCTTTACTTTCTAAACAGAAACAAATACTATCCATTCAATGTGGAGCAACTCAGGGACTTCTAGTGCCTAGTTCTAAGCTATAAAAGCTTTCAGTTTGCACTCGTGACGTTTCTACTGACGACCAAGGGTACCAACAGTATTAACAAAAGTATTGTCAAGAACTTTTTAAAATGATTATTAGCTGATTGATAGAGAGAGGCAGTGGGTAAAGAGAGAGAGAGAGGGAGAGAGAGAGGGGGGAGAGTAAAGAAAATGGATATGGACTAGAAGATAGTAAAGGTTGGAAGTCCAAGAAAAGAAATTCAATTCTGCATTAAAACGAGACAAATGTCAACAGAGTAAAGTCAACATCTAATTATAGAAATGTTGGCCATACTCAAGAAATACTGGCTCTTGAAACTTCTCTTACATAGGCTAGTGAATAAAAAAATGATATGCGTAATAACTGGCTTCATCCCAGATCGCAAACTTGAACAACCTTACAAGACAAAAAGATAACACGGTACAAACCAAAATTTATTTTAAAAAATTTTATTTTTTTTCAGTATTTTTTTTTAGACCAGCAAGTATTTCTACCTGAAATTTCTTTTAAATCGAAAACAGATATTTGTATGTAGGTCAGACCTCTATGCTAAGCACTTTAGCAGAGAACAGGGGGAAACAAGTGGCGAGAAGATGACGAGATTGAGGCGAAAGGTTCTAAAGGGAGATAACCTAAAAAATGTTCTTAAGTTGCTGGTCTTTCTGTCCTTATGGCTCTCAATTTTCTTAGAATAACTTAGAAAATAAACAAACATACAAACAAATATTGCTATAACTAATCATTAAATATAAAGATACATAATTATAAGATACGGTCTGGAAAGCATCAAGAAAGGAGACATATGTTTTGAAACCCAGGACATTTCATCAAGTAAACGAAGTTAAATCACACTGACATTTAATAGGTACATGCAGGCTACACTCCTACGAGCACTAGTTCCCCTCCTCCTCTGCTGTGTCCTCTAGACTAAAAACTTACCCTAAGAAAGGCGTTCATGGCGTGTACTAAACGTCTATGTTCCCTGTCAGTCTTGAGCTGAAGTTTCTTCTTCCGTATCTTGGCCCTGTCGGCAACAAGGAACATTCAATGTGAAAGATAACATTGGACACAACTCGTCACAATATTGTATGCATGGGAAACATATGAGTTGAATAGGTATTGTGGGAGCTTTTGTTTGACTCGAGTCATAAGCTCAGCTCTTGCTAGTCAAAGTAAACAAAAAATGAAACCCTAGTGGCTGATTTTAAAGGCCGAATTTTAACAAATGTATATATACATATAAAGATCGAGAAAGAATAAAAGGGGAAAGAGAGAGAGAGAGAGCAAAAGAGAGAGAGAGAGAGAGAGAGAGAGAAATAAGGAGAGAAAGAGAGGAGGATAAAGAAAGGAGAAATATGTAGCAGGGAGGTTGGAAAGGGGTGGAGAGAAAAAGAGTAGAATGAGAGAAAGAGAGGGGCGATAGATAAAGAATGGAGATAGAGAGGGAGTTTTAGAGAGAGAATGGGGAAAAGAGAGAAGAAGAGTAGATAAAGAATGGAGATAGAGAGGAAGAGAGGAAGAGAGAATGGGGAAAAGAGAGAAGAAGAGTTAGAGAGAGAAAGAAAAGGGAAGGAAAGAAAAAGAGAAGGGGGTTGAAAGAGGAGAGAAATGAAGGGCAGAAAGGATTGAAAGAGAATGAGAGTAGAGAGTGAGAGAGACAAGAGAATGGAGAGAGAGAGAAAGAAAGAGAGAGAGAGAAAGAATGAGAAAAAAAAAGAGATAAAGTCTATGGAAATGTTGCTACTAAGTGTGAGGTTGTAAGTATATAGTTTATGTTCTAAACAAAAGTACGACTGTTTCTGTTGCTAATTTAAAAAATGATAGAAGCTGTTTTCAAAGTCATGATCAAAAGTTTTTAGGAAATGAAAAAAATTAGATGTATATTGTTTCGACATCAATAACGCTAACTCCAATATTTCCCAGTTGTTCTATGAGTAATACTGCTTCTTAATAAAAAAAAATGATAAGTCATGTTACATTTAAGAAGTCATGTAGAGAGGACATCTAAAGACACCCCCCCCCCATTGCTTTAGACACCTACCTGGCGAGTTTCGTATTTGGCAAGTCTTGTAACTCAACACCGTGTCGAAGGTTTTCTAACTGGTATTTCAGTAGGTCTTGTTCATTGTCTGAATACTGCATATACAATACACAGTGAGAGGTAATATGTAGATGTATACTGGTTCATCTATATTATAAAGTAGAATGTGAGGGGTATGTATGTATGTATGTATGTATGTATGTATGTTACTTATAGACATCAAAACCGCTTGACCAATCTTGATAAAACTAGGCAGGAATGTTCCTTGGGTACCAACTTAGACCTTAGTGAATGTATTGTAGCCCTAAAACAAATGTAAGACCCTCAAAAAAAATAAAGTTGTCCGACTCTATTACAGCTATAGTATTTTATGGATCTAGGCCATGTCTACAATGTTGACATAAGAAAAGATAGAAAGGATTTAGACCTAGATCTAATTTTAAGAAATACACTTTGCGCAGATAGTTTTTTACTTTGACACATAAAAATACAAAAGAAGATCCATTGATTTCATTATATAATAAAATTAATCTTCAATTTTGTGTTTCAAAAGCATTTTTTACATTAATTAGTTCCTTATATCTGTGATTACAGATTTCCTGACGAACATTCTTTCATTAGACAATACCGTAATGAATCGCGTACTAAAAATTAATTCGTTTAATTGTTTACTTTATAATCCCATCCCTAGATCTAAAACTCTAATTCAACTCTAAGATGATAAAACTTCTCTTCGCACAGATAGTTTTATACTTTAACACATAAACATATTAATTAAAGTCCATTCATTTCATATTTTGATCAAATAAACATTCAAATTTGGTTTTCTAAGTAAAGCTACATTCGTTTACGAAAGCTGCGAAGCCGAGTTGAGATAGGCCTAGATCTATATTCATTCATGAATCGCGTACTAAAAATTATTTCGTTTAATTGTTTACTTTATAATCCCATCCCTAGATCTAAAACTCTAATCCAACTCTAAGATGATAAAACTTCTCTTCGCACAGATAGTTTAATACTTTAACACATAAATATATTAATTAAAGTCCATTCATTTCATATTTTGATCAAATAAACATTCAAAATTGGTTTTCTAAAGTTACATTCGTTTACGAAAGCTGCGAAGCCGAGTTGAGATAGGCCTAGATCTATATTCATTCATGAATCGCGTACTAAAAATTATTTCGTTTAATTGTTCACTTTATAATCCCATTCATTTAACAAAGCTATCGCTCTTTTCGTTTTTAATAGATAAGAATGTATCGACTTCGGGTAAACCATTTTCGCAAAACTAATTTTATTTTCGTAGCGAAAGAGAAATAACGTGAAAGGATCATTAGCTACGTTTAACATACATCTAAATCCAATCCACTAGATTATTCAAAAGCAAATGTTTTAATTAAAAAAAAAATGGATTTAAGCCTATTAGCTATTTTAACATTGACACATTCGCTTTACTTATTACATTATTATTTCGTTTAATTGTTTACAAAACACTCTCAGTGACTATATCGACAGTAATGCGCAAATAAAGACCCGCGGGTCGCGGGTAACATATGTCTAGTTGTAAATAAGAACGATAATGTTAGCGGTCATTTAAGGACACAACAATGTCGTCATTTTGGCTCTTTCATTTATACAAGAATTAAACATAAAACTTGGATGATGTTTATGAAAGTTTTGTTCGTAGTAAACATTTTAAACATACAATCTATTATTACATCTTAACAAACAGGTAGGGAAAACATTTCACCTGACATTATCATTGGGGGAGCTATTAGGCTGGCTGCCCCAAAAAATTGGGATGTGATTAAATTTTGAAAGAATTCAATGATACATTGGAATCGAAATGTTAGCGTCACAGGTAATCAATAACTTAGTTTCCGGATGATACTAAAAGGTGGTGAGGTGTAAACTTAGTTGTTGGAATTTTGGTGGAAGAGAAGATGGTCACGATATGATGAAGTGTCAGTTGAAGAGCAGACAGCTAGTTAAGATGTTATAGAGTCTCGGTGGAAGAGAAAACATTCAAGATGTGGTGAAGTCTTTGTAGAAGAGAAAGCAGTCAAGATGTGATGGAGTTTAGGTGGAAGAACAGACTGTCAAAGTGAAGTGAAGTGTTGGTGGAAGAGAAAACAGCCACGATGTGGAGTCTTGGTGGAAGAGATGGTCAAGATGTGATGGAGTCTCAGTTGAAGAGCTGACAGTTAGTCAAGATCTGATGGAGTCTCAGTTGAAGAGATGGTCAAGATGTGATGGAGTCTCAGTTGAAGAGCTGACAGTTAGTCAAGATGTGATGGAGTCTCAGTTGAAGAGCTAACAATTAGTCAAGATTTGATGGAGTCTCAGTTGAAGAGCTGACAATTAGTCAAGATGTGATGGAGTCTCAGTTGAAGAGCTAACAATTAGTCAAGATTTGATGGAGTCTCAGTTGAAGAGCTGACAATTAGTCAAGATGTGATGGAGTCTCAGTTGAAGAGCTGACAGTTAGTCAAGATGTGATGGAGTCTCAGTTGAAGAGCTGACAGTTAGTCAAGATGTGATGGAGTCTCAGTTGAAGAGCTGACAGTTAGTCAAGATGTGATGGAGTCTCAGTTGAAGAGCTGACAGTTAGTCAAGATGTGATGGAGTCTCAGTTGAAGAGCTGACAATTAGTCAAGATTTGATGAAGTCTCAGTTGAAGAGCTGACAATTAGTCAAGATGTGATGGAGTCTCAATTGAAGAGCTGACAGTTAGTCAAGATGTGATGGAGTCTCAGTTGAAGAGCTGACAGTTAGTCAAGATGTGATGGAGTCTTGGTTGAAGAGATGGTCAAGATTTGATGGAGTCTTGGTTGAAGAGATGGTCAAGATGTGATGGAGTCTCAGTTGAAGAGATGACAGTTAGTCAAGATTTGATGGAGTCTCAGTTGAAGAGCTGACAATTAGTCAAGATGTGATGGAGTCTCAGTTGAAGAGCTGACAGTTAGTCAAGATGTGATGGAGTCTCAGTTGAAGAGCTGACAGTTAGTCAAGATTTGATGGAGTCTCAGTTGAAGAGCTGACAATTAGTCAAGATGTGATGGAGTCTCAGTTGAAGAGCTGACAGTTAGTCAAGATGTGATGGAGTCTCAGTTGAAGAGCTGACAGTTAGTCAAGATCTGATGGAGTCTCAGTTGAAGAGCTGACAGTTAGTCAAGATGTGATGGAGTCTCAGTTGAAGAGCTGACAATTAGTTAAGATGTGATGGAGTCTCAGTTGAAGTGCTGAGAATTAGTCAAGATGTGATGGAGTCTCAGTTGAAGAGCTGACAGTTAGTCAAGATGTGATGGAGTCTCAGTTGAAGAGCTTACAGTTAGTCAAGATGTGATGGAGTCTCAGTTGAAGAGCTGACAGTTAGTCAAGATGTGATGGAGTCTCAGTTGAAGAGCTGACAGTTAGTCAAGATGTGATGGAGTCTCAGTTGAAGAGCTGACAATTAGTCAAGATTTGATGGAGTCTTGGTTGAAGAGATGGTCAAGATGTGATGGAGTCTCAGTTGAAGAGCTGACAGTTAGTCAAGATGTGATGGAGTCTTGGTTGAAGAACAGACTGTCAAAGTGTAGTGAAGTGTTGGTGATGGAGTCTTGGTGGAAGAGCAGGCAAGATGTGGTGGAGTCTTGGTGGAAGAGCTGACAGTTAGTCAAGATGTGATGGAGTCTCAGTTGAAGAGCTGACAGTTAGTCAAGATGTGATGGAGTCTCAGTTGAAGAGCTGACAGTTAGTCAAGATGTGATGGAGTCTCAGTTGAAGAGCTGACAATTAGTCAAGATTTGATGAAGTCTCAGTTGAAGAGCTGACAATTAGTCAAGATGTGATGGAGTCTCAATTGAAGAGCTGACAGTTAGTCAAGATGTGATGGAGTCTCAGTTGAAGAGCTGACAGTTAGTCAAGATGTGATGGAGTCTTGGTTGAAGAGATGGTCAAGATTTGATGGAGTCTTGGTTGAAGAGATGGTCAAGATGTGATGGAGTCTCAGTTGAAGAGATGACAGTTAGTCAAGATGTGATGGAGTCTCAGTTGAAGAGCTGACAGTTAGTCAAGATGTGATGGAGTCTCAGTTGAAGAGCTGACAATTAGTCAAGATTTGATGGAGTCTCAGTTGAAGAGCTGACAATTAGTCAAGATGTGATGGAGTCTCAGTTGAAGAGCTGACAGTTAGTCAAGATGTGATGGAGTCTCAGTTGAAGAGCTGACAGTTAGTCAAGATTTGATGGAGTCTCAGTTGAAGAGCTGACAATTAGTCAAGATGTGATGGAGTCTCAGTTGAAGAGCTGACAGTTAGTCAAGATGTGATGGAGTCTCAGTTGAAGAGCTGACAGTTAGTCAAGATCTGATGGAGTCTCAGTTGAAGAGCTGACAGTTAGTCAAGATGTGATGGAGTCTCAGTTGAAGAGCTGACAATTAGTTAAGATGTGATGGAGTCTCAGTTGAAGTGCTGAGAATTAGTCAAGATGTGATGGAGTCTCAGTTGAAGAGCTTACAGTTAGTCAAGATGTGATGGAGTCTCAGTTGAAGAGCTGACAGTTAGTCAAGATGTGATGGAGTCTCAGTTGAAGAGCTGACAGTTAGTCAAGATGTGATGGAGTCTCAGTTGAAGAGCTGACAATTAGTCAAGATTTGATGGAGTCTTGGTTGAAGAGATGGTCAAGATGTGATGGAGTCTCAGTTGAAGAGCTGACAGTTAGTCAAGATGTGATGGAGTCTTGGTTGAAGAACAGACTGTCAAAGTGTAGTGAAGTGTTGGTGATGGAGTCTTGGTGGAAGAGCAGGCAAGATGTGGTGGAGTCTTGGTGGAAGAGCAGACAGTTAGTTAAGATGTGGTAGAGTCTTGATGGAAGAGTAGAGAGTCAAAATAAAGGGGATTTATTTTTCTTTTTTGTTTCAACTATTTTAATTTTTTTACTTTTTGGAAAGTTTCTTCAGAAATGAAGAATTTATCTCCTACAGGATTGTAGGAGATGGTAGCGGGCAGGGTTTGAACCCTGAACATCGTGACGAAAGTCTAAAGCGCAACCAGGCAGCCATTAAATAGAAGACATTAGAAATGTAACTGCACATCCTGATTCTTTCATTTTAAATTTTAAAGATTCCTATTCAGTAATCTAAATTTAACATCTCGAAAAAAAAAGGCAAACAGTGTGTTTAGTAATGTTGACATGGCCACACTTAGTATTTAGATATGAGTTTAGTCCAACTCTTTATTTTGTTTAAAGTCCGAGACATTTCGTCTCGCCTAAGGTTAGAACCTCGTAATAGTTCAGTCTTTCAGGTGCTGTTTTAATTTAGCGGCCATAAATTTCATGCACCATTTGCTTCAAATTCATTACATTTTGTGTGTGGGAGTGTGTGTGTGTGTGTTTTATTCTGTACTTTGTAATCTACAATGGCATGCAGGGCAGGAACAAAAGTCTCCAGCTACCGATACATTGACATAGTCAGTAGTGTGTATGGTTCACTGATTTCAGTCTGGTGTAAGTCTTCTCTGACACTTTACTGCACTGATGACTAAGAAGTCTAGAAAATATCCCGGGGGGTTAAATGAAAAATCTAAATCTAACAAACTTAAAAAAATATGAGAAGGCAGTCGTATCTTGAGCTTACGTCTCTAAGTTACATTTCTCAGTTACATTTCTATACAACAACATACAGGCATACAGGGGTTTGCTTTTAACATAATAAACGTCCAATAAAATAATGGGTATAATGGTCTAGCCTGTGTAACATTGTACTTTCTTTGAGGCCAGCTTCTACAACTTACCAACTGCATACCAAGTGTTTTCTCATTGTAAATGCCGAATCTCTCAGTTCTCTCTAGAAGTCTCGGAATGTCCTCCAGGGGTTGAAGTCTTTCTAAAAAGTTATCTTCGGGCTCCATAGACAGCCACCAGCCTTAAAGAAACACAAGCATCCAGTGGGAGCAAGAATAATATAATAACATTCCTACACTATATATATATAGTAACGTGTAACAATAGCCAGTCTTTTGTTAAGTGTGCTTGAAGTCTTGAAAAAAAAAGGCTACAAAGACAGTTTGTGTGGAAACTCAAATTTAAAATCGGCCCCCGAAGTGGTCCACCCAGGCAGATACAAAGGCAGGTTTATATATTTTAAGAAAGAATATCAGAATGAAATTCTATCCTATCAAAATCTAATGACAGAGAATAATGGAGAAAGAAAGTTGACAGAACCTGTGTGGTGCCCCAACAGTCCAGCAGACCAAGGAATAGGTGACAGTGAAGGTGGAACCTCATATGTCATTTAATGATGATCTAATTGATCTAATTGTATATAGTGATTATGTAATTGATCTAATTGTTTTGCAAAGGGTCAATCTCTTATTCAAAGTCTCAAGAAAAAATCAATTCCATGAGTTAAGCGTCATATGAATGTATAGTTGCACTTCATTTCACGCGATAATATAAAAAACAACTTATTAATTGTTGTTTTAAATTATGTTCCACTTATAAGGATAAGATTTTTTCTCAAAAGTAATTTTTTTTGTAAATGTAATAGTCAATATGACAGGACTTACTTAACTTTGCGACAAATTTGTAAAAAACATATTTACAAAAAATCTAAAATCGTTTGCATAAATGTGTTAAAAAATATGGTAAATGGCTATCTCCCTTATTAAATAGCCTCCTGTGTTTGTTACTATTAATAGTGAATAGTTGTAAAAAATGGTGTATTTTTTATGAAAAAACTGCATGAATAGTTGATTTTGAAAATTACATTTTTCGCTTTTAGAAAAAAAAAAGTAGCCTTTGCATCAGAACTTTGAATGGACTAAAATATCATGATGTCTGATTTTCAATATCTTTTCTAGTTTACGAGATCTAAACGGGACGGACGGACGGACAGACATTCCACACAAAGCTGATGGCGTCTTTTCCCCTTTCGGAGGCCGCTTAAAAGTACTTTAAAAAACAACAAAGCTTACATAGGGTGTATTTGTATCAATAATTTTCGATTATTCGTGTAATTTAATTTGAGATAGATCTAGACTAACAATAATAAATCTGTGCGATTAGAAATATTTTTAACAATTGTTTTTGTTTAGCGAAAGTTTCCTGCTTTTACTTTCTTGATACGCTATGATGCTATCGTTTTTCTAGACCAGTTGGGAAAGGGGTTATCTGTGTAACGTTTACTGTGATCGCTTTTAAAATGCAATAAATATATATTATTCGACTTATACAATTTCTTTCCCTTGTTTGATGCCAAACAAAAAAAATGAATTACCAACCGTTAATTAACTAATTGGTTAATTTTTAAATTGATTCTTGTGTTGTCAAGTAAAAGAGATAATAGTGCAAATTTCAGCCTTATCCAAGATTGGTTGTGGGACAGAAGCGTAAAGAGCAAAACGTGAGCCCGGGGCAAGGAACTTTATTGGCGCAACCCCCCCTACCATTTTCAGAAACATAACATAGAATTATAGGCTTATAAATAGAAGTATTTAATACTAATATAATACAAATAACCTTAGAATGTATTACCTAACTAAAATACTACAATAATTTTTTGGGAGCCTCTCTGCGTGTGCCGCCCCCTGAAAGTGGTGCCCCCAGTTCTCTATGTGGGAGAAACAATGTGCACAAACTTTTTACCAGACAAACAGACAGAGTGAGTTAATACAAGCTTTGTAAAAACAGAAAATACCCACGGAATGATGAAGCGATGCAAGACGTTTGATGAGAACAACTGAATATGAGTACAAAGTAAACTTAGAGTGAATGTAATGTTCTAAAAGTAATCTCAAGCCATGGTAAGAAGGAAAGATAATGTTGGACTACTTGTGAGAGAGACAGTACCAAGGACGAAGAGTCAGTATATGAGTCCAATATTTAAATAGATTTGAACACTTTACTAAAGCATATGTCCATATGTGCTTGTTTCTTTATCAAGGTATGAAAACATCTGTGTTTGAAAGCTTAATGAAAATAAGGGCCATATGACCACCATAGCTGCTTGAATGCCAGGGCGAAATAAACATCAGAGCTACATAAACACTAGTGCTACATGAGCACCATGGCTAATTGAATGCCAGGGCGTAATAAACATTTGATTGTCAACGTTCTAAGAAAGAACCCAACAAAAACAAGGTTACAAAAGACAGTTTGTGTAGAAACACTAACTCAAAATCGTCCCCCGAAGTGGTCCACCCAGGCAGGCTTCAATATTTTCAGAAAGAACATCCGAATGAAATTATATCAAATACAAATGAGATCTTGTGTAGTGCCCCAACGGTCCCGCAGATCAAAGGATAGGTGAAAGTGAATGTAAAGTTAGATGTGAACCTGGCCTAACTAATTCCCCTTTCAGACCTTGTGGTCTATAGGGCAGATGATGTAAAGTTCATCTGTTTTTGTGGCCTACGATTAACAAGGGTGTCATGTAGCCAGCACGACCAACCGCCTATACTTTTCCCCAACTAATGTCAGGTACCCATTAGAGCTTAGTGGACTCAGAGGCGCCCAAAGATTCCAAAGTTAAAATCCCAGTCTTCACCAGGATTCGAACCCGGGACCCCCGGTTCGGAAGCCAAGCGCTTTACCGCTCAATCTCTTATTCCAATCCTAAAAAAAAATAAAAAAAAATAAAAACACCACAGTATGTATAAAAATAAATCATGAAAATGGAGTTTACAAGATTACTATTTGTTTTAAATTAGGTCTAACTTATAATGCATACTAATTAGCTTTTTCTCTTTAAAAAACTGCTTGCATAACTGATTTTAAAAATTAGATTTTTCGCTTTCAGGAAAAAAAAAGTAGCCGTTGCATCAGAACTTTGAATGGTCTAAAATATGGTGATGTCGGATTTTCAATATCTTCTGTTGTTTACGAGATCTAAACGGGACGGACGGACAGACGGACAGACATTTCGCACAAAACTAATAGCGTCTTTTCCCCTTTCGGGGACCTCTAAGAAATGCCGCACCAATTTGCGTTTTTTACTTTTGTCGATATAGAAATAATGTGAACCAATGCAAGAGACTATCAAATAGCCAAGTCAACGAAACAAGTTCAACACAGACCATGTTTCTTTGTGTGTTGCTGAAGTGGACTAGGGTGGAGCAGTGCTGCTGTTCTGTCTAGTAAGACTGAATCAATGAAAAAGGGAGGGGGGAAGATTTTTTGTCTGTTTTCTTTGCATGTCAAGTATGTACAAACAGAAACTAGAGATGTCTCCTATAATAGGCCTTGTTTTTACAATACCTCTATTCAAATCGTACCTTCGTGGAAATTAAAATCTAAAAACTTCAGGGTGAAAATCTAAAAAAAACATTGGTGGATATGGATCTCAAAAAACAGCTCTAATGATTTTCCTAGAAATTTGAAAGTTGATTATCTCGTTAACCACACTGGGAAAACTCTGGATTGACAGTAATGGTTTTTAAAAGTATAACAAGAAATACATTTAAATTTGGCTAGATTAATTGAAAATATTTATCTTTTCAATGGACTTTACGTATTCGGGTATTTAAGGATGTAGGTATTATACACAGACCTATATACATTATACCTAGACAGGAAAACAAAGGCAAATTCGTATTGTTATTTGTTATGTGCGTAACTCTTTTTTACAAGCACTAAGGGAATACACCATGAATCTTGGAAACTCGCTCTTTTCTGTCTTGAAAGTAATTATCTTTAGATTTCAAAGTTTAG
Organism: Biomphalaria glabrata; assembly: GCF_947242115.1. Lineage (NCBI taxonomy): Eukaryota > Metazoa > Mollusca > Gastropoda > Planorbidae > Biomphalaria > Biomphalaria glabrata. Next base: position 67,596,480 of record NC_074711.1, read on the forward strand.
AAATAATGCAATACCGTTTAGCGTATTTTAAAAAGAATGAGATATTAATCACAAAACTATATATTCACGCAAATCCATGATATAAAGTCAATTTCTTTTCATTTCCATTGAGATAATGTTTCGACAATATCCTAGATTGAAATAATGCAAGCCTGTTGATTTTAATCATCTTATGATTTTAGAATGTATATTTAAATACGCTGTTTATCTAGATCTTTACAAAACTAGATTCTGGATCTAAAAATTGCAAAATAATAATTGTGAGACGAGTGTGCTTTTATTTACGATGTTCAATTACTCTGAATTAATAATAGAATGATTATTATATGCTAAGAAATAAAAAGTATTTAGTAATAATACAATACAAGTAACCATAGAATTTAGTACTTAAAAAAAACTTTAGTGCTTATAACTACTTTACAAAACAACACCTTGTTTCTGCTTTTCACGACATTTTTGTGTAGATCTACGCGTCCAGTCTAGTTATAATATGTATAGATCTGTGGTTTTATATTATTTAACATCTTAATAAAGTAATGTTCAGGAACATTTTGCGCATCTTCTTCTAGGTCTAGACCTAAAGGTCACTCATTGGAATATTATAAAGTTTTGTAGATTTATGCATTCGCTTAGCCATGATTCATTCTTGGGACAAGGCAGGGCCTACAAAATGTCCATTTGTTAAAATGTAACATTCATTAGTTATGAAGAGAAATAAATCACAGTTATATGTAAGAGGTATTGTCTTGTTTTTAGGTATTTTAAAACTGTTTTTCTTGTTGTTGTTGTTTTTTCTTGTTTTATTTCAATTAATACCAAACCACAGCTGCCTTCCAGTGAGCCATCAATTAGTATTGAGTTTGACTGTACAGCGCTAGGACTTAAAAGGCAAAGAGAATAATGACGTGCTCTAAGCAAGATTGTTGTGTTTAGGTCAGTAACCACACATCACAATAGAGTCAAGAATATAATCGTTTATATAATCGGATAACATAAGCTGATATTTTTCTAATGAGCCAAAATAAACATGTTTTCAGTGCACCATAGAACTAAAGAAAAAAGTGGCACTAACAAACAAAATAAAACAGCTATACACACACAGATACATATACATACTGAAAACATCCACACACTTAAACATACCTACAAAAACGACATAAATACTGATAAATACAACTAAAGAACTTATAATAGATTTTAGAAAGAAAAAACAAACTATACGCGAACTGCAAATAAACACTACATCTATAGAACAAGTAAAGGCATATAAATATCTAGGCGTTATCATCAACAACAAGCTTTCATGGGAATACCACCTTGGAACTCTGACAAAGAAAACAGCCCAGCGACTCTTTTTTCTATACAAACTCAACAGTTTTAAATTAAACAAGAAGATCCTTGAGACATTTTACGGCGCGACTGTACAAAATCTGCTAACATACGGAATAAGTTGTTGGCAAGGCAACGCCTCATCTAAACTGTTGCAACGTCTAGAAAACATCATTAAAAAAGCATCAAAAATTACACTCACAACATTACCACATTTAAAGGAACTTTTTGAACAAACGTGCCTAAGAAAAATCGAAAAAATCTTGGAAGACAACGGCCACCCGCTCCATCAGAACTACGCCAGGTCGTCGCTAAGTGGGCGACTGCTGTCAATCTAAACAAGAACGGAGCGGTACAAAAACTCGTTGGTACATCACTCGGTCAGACTCTATCACCGCCACTCATTGATCAGGGAACATGAAATGCACCAAGATACCTGTGTGTAGTCGCTGAATGAACTCTTTATGTTGTCTGTTGTATTTATGTGTATTTTTCTGTTGTGTTGTCTTTATATGAGAAACGAGTCCTTGTAATCATAACAAATTTCCGTAAGGATCAATAAAGCAGTCTTAGTCTTAGTCTTAGTCTTATATACATTACTACACATACTGAACACACACATATATACACATACACTGAAAACATACACACAATGGCACTTACATACACCGTACATATACACACTAAAACTGTACGAAAAACAGACGTCTGTATCTACGTTCATATTTGCCAGACCAGCAATGGTCTTCATTTGATACTATCTCAGTAAGTGACCAGCAATGGTCTTCATTTGATACAATCTCAGTAAGTGACCAGCAATGGTCTACATTGATACAATCTCAGTAAGTGACCAGCAATGGTCTACATTGATACAATCTCAGTAAGTGACCAGCAATGGTCTATATATGGCTCCTTTTGTCTCGAAAGGCAATGGATGCGCCCAAATGAGTCACTGGTTTTGGCTTAATCTTGAGACGGGGCAGAATCTGGTGTGGCTAATCAAGCCAATTCTAGAACGGCAGACTTTGCCACAATTCGTACATGTGTATGCCTCTGATTTAGGGCTAGCAGACAGGGCAGCTTTCTTTTTTTCCTCTTGATTAAAGCCGCTTCAATTCTTTTGTTCTCAGCAAGGGTTGTCCCAGCACGCACAGTCTGTCTCCATGCACTCCGGTCTTTGGCTATGTTTTCCCACATACTTTCGCTGATGCCTGTGGCTCTCATCGTCGATCTGCCTAAGATCATCAGTGAGACCAGGACACATTGTCCTGACATTCCAAGTGGCCAGTCGCATGACAGGGATTTTCTTTTTCAGTTTAATTTTTCTTCTTTTGTTGCTTGGTGCAAGTTTCCAGCCTACTTGTCGTTTTAAACTAAGCTCTAAGCACCCATTAGAGCAGGCAGGCTGTGGCGGATCAGCACCTAACTGACTGGGGGCTACCCAGGTTGAGGCGGGCGGTAGCTGATCAGTGAGGCGCGAAGATCTCTCCCACCGTCAGAGACAACCCGTGGCGTCCATACATTACGCCAATCAAGTTGGACTTATAACCCGTAACTGTTGTCTCCCGTGTTGTTTTAGCCGCTTTGCAGCAGCACCAGAGTTTCCTCTCCGGGGCGCATTCCTGGGCCTTGGATAAAGGGGTCATGGGTGGCCCATGCGTCATGATCCCTCTCTCGACCTTGCTGATGAGATCCAAAGGAACGCATCGCATTACATTTGGCACCAACTCAGTTGCAGAAGCTGCCGGAGGAAATTTCGTAGCTGATACTCCCTACGCCTAAGGGGCTTCACTCCTGATTTCTCCTCGAGGTTGTCTCCTGAAGCCTCAGTACCGCAAGGCAGCGGGGGTTTGAAGTCAGAGTACCCCTCTCCTAGATGAACTGCCTTACTAGGCTGACGAGCTCCCGGTTTTGTGGCGCCAGGTATCCGCCTTCACCCCTTCACCTGTTAGTAAGAGCAGTTTCGCCGGGCTTAATATCTAAGCCACACGAGCAGGCCAGGTGCTGGACTTAGTTGTCAGAGGCTATTTGAGACGCATGCCATTAGGAGTATTTTATAGACAATGGGAGCTTAACCCCATTGACACCCCTGGCCATGACAATGGTCTACATTGATACAATCTCAGTAAGTGACCAGCAATGGTCTACATTTGATACAATCTCAGTAAGTGACCAGCAATGGTCTTCATTTGATACAATCTCAGTAAGTGACCAGCAATGGTCTACATTGATACAATCTCAGTAAGTGACCAGCAATGGTCTTCATTGATACAATCTCAGTAAGTGACCAGCAATGGTCTTCATTGATACAATCTCAGTAAGTGACCAGCAATGGTCTTCATTGATACAATCTCAGTAAGTGACCAGCAATGGTCTTCATTGATACAATCTCAGTAAGTGACCAGCAATGGTCTTCATTGATACAATCTCAGTAAGTGACCAGCAATGGTCTTCATTGATACAATCTCAGTAAGTGACCAGCAATTGTCTTCATTGATACAATCTCAGTAAGTGACCAGCAATTGTCTTCATTGATACAATCTCAGTAAGTGACCAGCAATGGTCTTCATTGATACAATCTCAGTAAGTGACCAGCAAAGGTCTTCATTGATACAATCTCAGTAAGTGACCAGCAATGGTCTTCATTGATACAATCTCGGTAAGTGACCAGCAATGGTCTTCATTGATACAATCTCAGTAAGTGACAAGCAATGGTCTTCATTGATACAATCTCAGTAAGTGACCAGCAATGGTCTTCATTGATACAATCTCAGTAAGTGACCAGCAATGGTCTTCATTGATACAATCTCAGTAAGTGACTCATAAACACAAGATTTGGATTATTTTTTTAAAATCATTATTTCAAAATCCGAATTTAAAAACGTCTTAATTTTAAAACTGTTAATAAAACCATTCTGTTATTGGCGACTCCCAAGTCTCGCGTGCACTTCGGCCTATCATCATTACGGTCCAGAGTTTAAATCCCAGCCACATGCAGGTTTGGGTTTTGGACATTCCAAAGGAACATTCGAAAATTAGTATACAAACAAACAAACAAACACACAAAAGTAAGAAAATGGTTTGTAAGACGGACTATGGTATTTTGAACAAAATCTAACTCACAACAAAAACACGTTTTTACACTCAGGCATCCTGGACTCGTCTGGCCTACTAACGACAACGCCGTTTATCTTGTATCATTCTACAAGACTAAAATTAAATCAATGCTCTCTCTCAAAAAATTAACAATAAATACTCCCTTTCAATATAATCTAGGAAACACACACACACACTCCATAACAAGGGGGCGTGGGGGCTGTAGACTGGTACTGGATATAGACTGTATAACACAATATTGACTGTTTTAGACATACAAAAGTACAAACTACACAAGCAATCTAAAGACAGGCTTGTTACATACACACAAAGAGAGATTTAGCTTACCATCAAAACAATGAATGGGATAGTTGCACAGTACTCCGCCATCCACAAATATATCCGTGTGACCATAGAGTGTGTGTTTGACTGCTCTAAACAGACCTGGGGAAAAGTACAGAAACAAGAGATGATCGCAAACATCCTAGAGCTTGTCATAAAGTATTTAGATAAGATAGTTGTTAGATGCTGGGTATAAATATACGAACAGTATAGGTTTTATGGGGACTAAAATGTCTATATGTTTTATGTGTTAAACTAACGGCTGCCTGGTCGAGTGATATGCGCTTCAAGATGTCATTGTGAAGGTCCAGATTTGGGACTATGGCAGCCTACAACCTTTAACAACATAACCACATTTGGTCATGACATCACCTTATCTATTTTGTTAAACCAATACGAAGTTTGGCTTGAGGTGCTGGGGTGATGAGGTGGAACTCGAGATAACCAAGCGACTGGTCATCACTTCAGATCCGGGACGATCTAGTACATTCATGTGTATTCCCGGGAATTTGTTTGATTTGGTAAGCGTGAGAGGGGGAGATAAGTCGGAAAGTTAGTCCGGACTCCGGATGATAAACATTGTACTTAGTAGGAAATAATTGTTATGACAATAGCAGCATGTGCACTAAGTGACCATAGATATAATTTCATCCCTTAATTAAAATCTAATTATAAAATATTACAAATCATTATTAGCAGCTAATTAAAGGCCTACATCATCGCCCAAACTAGAAACAATCGAGCATGTGGATTTGACATAATAATACATTGTGTAAACATCCGCGATATAGTGATATGTTACAGGAATGGTGACAAGAGACATGCATACATATTTCTTGGGTGACAATTAATCTTAGTCAGTTGAAAACTATGCACAATCTTTTTTTTTTTTTTTTTCACAATTCACGAAACAACAGATTCTTAGAAATACTTTTACATGTCTCCCACATTGACACTGCTGACAACAGAAACAGGAGGCCTAATAAAAAGTTTAGCTCGAGACTTTCACTAGTTTGAAGAGTGGTTTATATTTGCATAATTTCTTTGGTGTAAAAATGTATGCAGAATGTCGTTATATATAATTGGCTATTGTTGTTTTATATCCTTCTACAGATTTTGATGCAAAATATTTCTGTACTTTAAGTAAATTTGCTTGACATTTTGTTTCTCTCTCTGGATTTCCCTCTCTTAAATCTGTTCAAGAATAGTCTAGAATCTAGTGAACATTTAAGATACATAGCATAGATAACTACACTATCACGTGATAGAATTCGCACACAGAACAGCAAAGCTGTTGCCGTGCACTACTCATCAAACATTACAACTTAGAGGTCGCTCTTTAATTTAGGAGTAGAGGTTTTTATTTACATTACCATGACTATCATACGATACATTTACTGCCTACTAAAACCAAATCTGTCAATTCACAAGAACCAACCCCGCCCTACCCAGCTAACACTGTCCAGTTAGGAAACTTACCAGGGATACTCAAGGACATCCTAACAGCTAGCCGGATTGGCATATCGGGCGTAGTTTTGGGATGACAGTAAAGGGAGGTCATCTGGTTCAAGTTTGTGACCACAATACAGAGTTCTCGCCCAAACATTTCATACACCTGTGAAGAAAGTCAACAAAATACATTTCACCTTGTTGTTCTGGTCGTCTTGAAGTCCAAACATTTGGCAACCTGCGGAACTAGTTCAACCTTTTTAATACAACAACATGCACACTATCAGACATGTGTCCAGGTCACAGAGTTCATTTGTGAATAATTTTGATTAAGTTTTGTTTTGCTACTGCAAAGCAAGGTTGTACATTGTAACGAGAAGCGATGTATGCCATCGTGGTTATTTGAAATGACATAGTGTTATAGATGTTATTGAAAAGGATATATGTAATAGATATTGCTAAAAAATTACAGAAATTTTATATGTAGGCCTAATATATGATAAATACAAATGACAGTAACATGTAATATTTGTTGCAATATTGAATACATGACAGAAAATGAAATAATTCATATAGATCTAGTTAGATAGCAACAGACATTGATCTGTCATATGACATGTTAAAATGACAGAAAGTGTCATGTACCATTAATGATTTTTAAAATGACAGAAAGTTTCATGTGTCATATGTGATGTCTAAAACGTCAGAAAGTTTTAGATGTATAAGTCATATGTGATGTTTAAAACGTCAGAAAGTATTAGATGTATAAGTCATATGTGATGTTTAAAACGTCAGAAAGTATTAGATGTATAAGTCATATGTGATGTCTAAAACGTCAGAAAGTATTAGATGTATAAGTCATATGTGATGTCTAAAACGTCAGAAAGTATTAGATGTATAAGTCATATGTGATGTCTAAAACGTCAGAAAGTATTAGATGTATAAGTCATATGTGATGTCTAAAACGTCAGAAAGTATTAGATGTAATAGTCATACGTGATGTTTAAAACGTCAGAAAGTATTAGATGTATAAGTCATATGTGATGTTTAAAATGACAGTCAGACAGAAAGTGTCTGAAAAGGGATATCTCATAAAGGCTATATTAAATATTGTAACAGAAAGTGACATATGTGGCATATGATATATAAACTGAAAGAAAGTAATGTTTGTAAAATATGTTAATCAGTATGACAGAAAAAAGATATGTGACATAACGTGACAGTATGACTGAAAGTATTATAGGCCATATTTATTATAGAATGTGATCAATGATATATCGGAGAGTTTGACCTGTTTGAATGTCGTGTCTACATTTCCAGTTTTTTCATAAATTCTCTCTCCAAACCATCGATAGATTCGATTTCCAGGATTCCAGCCGTAGAATCGAAGAAGATTTGGAACAAGACTGAGAAAGCCGCACTTGTGATCTGAAACAAGGGAGGAAAGAAGATTAATGATTTTTTAAAAATAGTTTTGCCAGGTATCTGCTATGTTCCAGGAACAGTAATCTATTACCAGGTATCTTTTATCTTCCAGGGACAGTATTCTTTTACCAGGTATCTGCTATGTTCCATGGACAGAATTCTATTACCAGGTATGTTCCAAGGACAGTACTCTATTACCAGATATCTTTTATCTTCCAGGGACAGTATTCTATTGCCAGGTATCTTCTATGTTCCACGGACAGTACCCTGTTGCCGTGATGATATTTAGACGTCAACAGTAAAACTAGTATTGTTGTCATACATTGTTGAAACATATACCACTACTGGTTTTGTCTATTGAGCACTGCTTTGTAACAATGCTGGTACAGCGATATCAAATATATCTGTTTTATGGAGGTCATCAAGAATACTGAGCAGGATTTAGTCTTTGGGGGAGGATCAACCTTTGGGGAGGATCAGCATTTGGGGAGGATCAACCTTTGAGGATCAAGCTATTGTCTAAAAAATAAATCAATATCACTATGACCATTATTTTTATTATGAGTGTTTTTTTTAATGAGGTATTATTAAAGCCTTTATTTTTCCTTAGTGTTTGAAAGTTTAATGTATAGTGTAATTAAAGATCGTTATTATTATATCTTATCAGCTCTTACATACAAGCCTTATATATAAAGAAAGATGATGTCAATGATATTTTGAATTCATAGCATAAACGTCTTAAGATAGCTACAATATATGTGTAGCTATAGTAAGGAAGCATATCTTTGTATTTATGGCTCGATCAATGGAGTTATTAATTAATTAACAACAAAAAGAATAACAACCGACATAAAATATTATATTTTTATTGTTATGAATAGTTATATGCTTGACCTACTTATGCTGGTACAACTTACATTGTGGAAACTATCTAACTAGTAGGGAGCCACGTCTGACACTCCCCCCCCCCCCCCACTGACTTCTCGTGCAAGAAGGAGATGGAGGCAGACGTCACAGAACTAAGGGGAGGGGCGGTAAATATCACATCTCTGAAAGGTGAGTGATTGAGAGCACCCCCCTCTCACCCTACTCTACCTATGTCTGCCACTTACCTAAGAAAATGTTGTTAAGGTTAAGGCTGAAGAAATCTTTCAGGTCTTGAGAATTGTAGCCGATGGCAAGCAGTGCAGCTGTCATTGCACCGGCACTTGTGCCTGCCAGGCGTTTGATCTGAGGCCAGATCCCCAGTTCTTCCAATAGCTGAAATAATGAACAACGGGGGAAATACAGTCTGAACGTCTGTCTCAGTGTACTTTTGATATATAGTCTATACATGTTCACGCTCCAAGTATCATATACATATATTATATAGGATGGCTGCCTGGTGGCGGGGTTTACGCGCTGGACTGTTTAAACACTGCCCGCTCCCATCCACCTGCGTCCAGCGGGAGGTTTGGACTAGGAAGTTAATTATCTTCAACTCTGAAGGAACATCCGAAACATGTAAAGCGTTTTACAAACACATATACACAAGTAAATCAAAACACATATACACAAGTAAATCAAAACACATATACACAAGTAAATCAAAACACATATACACAAGTAAATCAAAACACATATACACAAGTAAATCAAAACACATATACACAAGTAAATCAAAACACATATACACAAGTAAATCAAAACACATATACACAAGTAAATCAAGTAAGTCAGTGGATCGTCTGGAAACTAAAACAACTTATTCAATGTATTCAATGTTTGTAAGCTGATGGGACAGAAAGGGCAGAATTGTTTTCTTATTGCGTGGGGCACATCGGACGTACTTAATCTGGCCCAGAATGCAATGCACAAACAATTGAAAGTTTTGGAATGAAACGCATCGCGACTTCTTACGAGCTCAGTTATGATTACTGGGTCAGAGGTCATAGTTACTTGTACACACACACACTTAATACGTACACTCACATAGAGTGGCACACACACACACACAAAGTGCAAAGCCCACAGGTAGGCTGGTAGCATTTGCCACTGGTTTCACATTTCCGGTGTACACGCAAACACACATATACACCGACACACACATCATATATCACACCCCAGGTATGTCTCTCAAACGTAACTACACATGCGCGTGGTTACAGCCAAACCACCATCTCCCCTGATCGATGTTTCCTTCTAGACGTCTACAAGTTAAGAATACTGCTACCCGGCTTGGAACATTTTAAAATTCTAAGTTGTCCTGCTTCAGTAAATGTCATCAAAGCGTGAATTTGAAATAGAAATGGAAAGCGAGAAAAATAACAGATTTTACTTTTTCGATTAGTAGTGGCCGCGGCATGGAGAAGGGGTGGGGGCTAAATGGGGCGGTCCATAATTAGAATTTTTCGCTCAATATTAAATAAAGTGCAGCACAAATTATATTGAATGATAAAAATTAATACTTTTTAAATATACAGATTAAAATTAGAAGAAGTAATTGATAAATAATTGATGAATTGAAGCTTATTGATATGTTTATTTAATATTTAAACATTTGTTGTTATATGTTACATATTATATGCAACCTGATAATATGCATACATCAGAAACAATTTCAGCTTGCTTTATAATATACTAATAACATGTATGGTCATTTAACTAAACATTTATTTCAATATTACACATAGCAACTATTTAAGCAGTAAATTGAGACTTTATAGTTATTCTTATTTTTTTTTCTAGCCATTTTAAAACTATTTTGTTAAATCTTTGAAATGTTTTCTAAGTTCTATTCCATATGACAATCACTTTTAAACTTTATGCAAGTTTTCGAGCACCATGAATCATAACTCGAAACATAAGGCTTTATGAAATTGGGAATCTTTTGATGTACACACTACCATATGACTCAAATCATCCCGAAAGTATGCCAATATCAATGACTTCGTTGGTGTACGTACATGTTGTGTCTACGAGAGAGGACAATGGACAATCTATCGTGAAGTTTGGACAGTTTCTGAACAATGATAACTTTAATTGTTGTATAAACAGGGAGCTTGTGATGGTGTCTTATGTGTTTTTAGCAATGTCATCTCTTCTACTGAATTTAAAAGACATGTTTCAAAATTGAAACTATTTAAAAAAAAAAACGCTAAAGGGTTTATGTAACTGTCATACTCTGCCAGTGACGTAGCTACAGTTATTTGATTCTCCGTGCGGCCCGCACCACCCCCACACGGCTAGCTACGCCACTGTACTCTACTATTTGAAGGATACCTGGGTTCGGGAAGGAAACGGCTTTCCCACTCCTACTAATAAACAGAACAGCGAGAATCACATCAGACGAGTCTTTTCATCTAGTACATAAGCTTACATAGAGTCTAGGAGATGACGGCCACAGAATAAACAAGAACACAATGTTACAGCCACCCGGAGCCGTATCGCTACATTAACACAGACCGCGCTTGTGATCTATCCAGATAGATAAAGGGGACAGAGCTCAAGGTTCTTACCTGCACAGCTCCACAATAAGCAAGACCTTTATTCCCCCCACCTTCGAAAACAATGTTCTCAAACGGATAGCTATACATCTTAGGGTCCACATTGCGGGCTTTTTTATCCTCCTCATTAAAGATGGAGAAAAAATTCGCCCTCTTGCTGAGTCGAATGAACTTGGCCTTGGCCCGCTTCTTGGCGTTACGAGAACGGCCCCTGAGGCTAGCCGTGGACTCGGGGGTACCGTCCAGAATATGGACCCCGTCGCCCTCTTTGTTGTTGTTGATGCCGGACACATCCAGGCTGTCCATGGAGGACTGAATGCTGCTCAAATCAATGCTGCAGCGGGCCGGCAAGGCGGGCTCGGTGTCAAGCATATCCAGGCTGTCCTGAGAGCCGAAGTTGATATCCGTGGACTCTTCCCTTTCGTTGTCGCTGTCGTCCTGCTCCTCGATGTGGCTGCTGTAGTATTTCTTCTGAGCCTCTCTAATCAGGACGAGAGCTTGGTTCGCGTCGGGAACGTCTTTCTTCTTCCGGTTGAAACATTTGTTGCCCATAATTCTGCTTTAATATGTGTCTGTAGATGAAAGAAACAAACAAAAGACTAAATGGTTCCGCTTCATAAAAAAGGTTTCTTATCCATGAAAAGAAAGTAGAAAACACGCTCTGCGTTTTTATTTTATTAATAATTTTAATCTTATGTGATCTCAACTTGTTGCTCGATGGACGATTGAAAACATCATCTTTACATACCATTGAGTGAAGTTATCTAAGATGTTAGCTTTACAATATTTTACATCACGTAGACAATCATATATTTATACGAACTTGATCTAACCCTAACCCAAAATTCTATTTTTATACCTGACATTAAATTCAAATTTTTCTTATTTTTGACAAATTATTTCCTTTATTTATCTTATCAGCGTCTACAGAAACTCTGGGACAATAAAGAAATAAATACTACAAATCCTATGCATCTATATCAATAGCTAAAATTCTGGGGTTAAAAAAAAACCGGGAAAATTTGAATTGACTTAAGCCCGATGACGAGTTCACACATAGACACACATAGACACACACACGCACGCCTTCACACACACACACATAGACACACACACGCACGCCTCCACACACACGCGCACACCTGTAAAAAATCAGCACCGATAACGACAGATGAGTGGCCACTCCAATGACATAAAACGTAATATTATGTATGAAGACACATTATGTCACATATTATGTATGAAGACACATTATGTCACATATTATGTATGAAGACACATTATGTCACATGTTATGTATGAAGACACATTATGTCACATGTTGCCTTCATCGAAACCATTTGGAGTAGAGTAGTAAAAGAATTACAAGTAGTATACTCTTATCAGCATCAAGGTAGTATATTGTTACGTATTTCTGAATCTTCTGGCTAGATGTATTAGTTGGCACACAAATAAAAACACTGCAAAGAACTTGACGACTAAACTTTCAGTTTCATATAACTTTAATGAGTATTAACTCTAACAATTCGTTACTTGAACATGTAGCGTAGAAGACTGTACAATATCTGTCAGTTTACAGTTAGCTATACTTCGTTGCACTGCATCTCTTCACTTCGTTGCAATTCATCTCTTCTCAACTTTCCTCGAGCCGTATTCCACAGAACAGACCAACGACACACTTCCCAGTGTCGCTCCAGGTCTCCTAAAGCTGAACCAAGTCGTACTCAAGTCTACCGAATCAGAGCCGCACACGTCTTACATCGACTGTATCGACTGTAACGGCTCAAGTCCACTGTAGTTCGCTGTATAGACTTTAACTTTAACGACAGTAGTCCACTCCAGTTAACTCTACCCTAGTTAACTTGCATCGAGTCGTACACATTTCTCTTCCACAGAGCCGCACACGTCTTACACCGTCTGTATCGACTGTAACGGCTCACTCACGACTCCATACGACTGACTTTCACATTAACTCTCTGGCTTATATAGAGTCCCTAATCGCTTGTCCAAAGTTACACAAACACGGCTAGTATCCTTTGGAATAACACGTGAGGAAACGTCACATCCTGTCTTTGTTTATACATGAAGATTCCAGAAAACATCGGCTGCAGTGTCATCTTGCCGGGGTCACAAGTTGTGACCTCTTTCTGTCACTATTCATTAGTAACTGTCCCCCTACTTAGATCTGTTCGTCCCCTGGAACAACACGTGAGGACACGTCACATCCTGTCTTTGTTTGTACATGTAGATTCCAGGGAACACTAGCTGCTGTGTCATCTCGCCGGGGTCATACGTTGACCTCTACCTATCACTGTTCATTTGTAACACTGCCCCCTTCTTAGATCTGTTCGTCCCGAACAGATTCCATTTCACCACGATACTGAAGAAACCGATCGACGTTTTCAAGAAGGAAGCTTTGGTGGTTGCCCCCTTCTCAGAGATGTTCTTTCAATCTGGCAGTTGTCCATCTTCTTTCCATAGAAAAATGGGAGCCAAATCCTCAATTTTTCAGCAGTTCCTCACAAATGTTTTCATCAATCTTGGTATGGAAACATTGACCTTCAGATGACGACATTGGGCACTCTTGTCGAGAAATTCATCAGCATTCTAACGAGTTCGTGCTTCACTGGCTGAGTTTTACATTTTCAAGCATCTTTTTACAGATGGGTTAGGGCTTTTTCCAGAGCTTCTTCAGAGATGACCAGGTTCATTACAGTACAGCAATATTCACATGCTCTTCTTTTAAACAACAGCAACTGACTTGGGTTTGTACGATGTCTGTTGGGTTGATCTTCTTGTACAGTTCTGTCACAGATGGTTACTCACTACAGTTCTGACATCTTAAACTACTTCTTTTCTGTCCTTCTTGCTTCTGACTTAATTAGCGTTCTTCTAAAAATCTCTGTTATACTTCATCAAATCTATTCTCATGAGGAATGTTCTTAAATTATTCTTTAGTGGCTTCACACTTTCAACTGATAGTAAGGCTTTCGTCTTTGATCTGATGGTTCCGGACAGAATCTTTCTAACAACATGGGCTATGGAGTTTCATTAGTGCAGGTGGGGGTCTATCAACGGGAGAAGTGGTGGGGCTTGTTTTCTAACAACATGGGCTCTGGAGTTTCATAAATGCAGGTGGGGGTCTATCAGTGGGAGAAGGGGTGGGTTTGTATCTTGATCTTGTTGGAGTCATCCACGTTGCACTCTGCATGTGTCGCTTTCTCCGCCTCCTCCATTTGATATTTCTTTGGTTGAGTTGATGTCGTTGTTGTTGTCTTGTTTTCTTGTCGATCAATGCTGATGGCAGCCACTTAGCACATAGGAAGGCATTGCATTTCATAGCTGTAGTCATCAAGACTGTTGATCTAACAAGTTGCTTCAGCATTATTCTTCGATGGATGCTTTGCGAATGAGCTGCAAGTCCACTTGATGGCAAGTTGTCAAACACGTCAGCACCTTCATCCGAGTCTGGATGACTCGACTGTGGAGCAGGTTGATAACATTCAACGTGCAAAGGTCCATCAACTTCAGCATCAGTTTCTATTGTAATTCCTTGACTATCACCAGGACTTCTCGCGCCTACCTTGACAGCTGAACAAGCTTCTGTTAAGTCTAGAGCTTGTTGGTATGTTTCTTGGCATTCACAGTCTTCTTGCATAGCTACGTACGTACAGTTCTTGTCAAACGCATGGGTGCAATAATCAAGCTTCGAGTTCCTCTCGTAGACATTGGCAGATAGAAGACAGAAGTCTTTAAGGCCCACAGCAACAGGCTTGGACGCAGACCCAACGTTGTCTTGATCTGTTTGGCTGGTTGAGGTACTCATATCAGGTATATCTGTAGTTAAAGCTTCGGTCAAACTATAGGTCTCTTCTATTGTTTCTTCAGCGGTCTCATTCTGCTTTTCGTTGAAATAGTAACAGCTACCGTCTCTTTTCGTTTCTTGTGGGCCACATTCTATGGGTTTGCTATCACAGTCACAGACAGCACAACCATCACCAGCATCCTTATCGTGATTGTCTGTATCGCCACATTCTTGGTTGGATAATTGTTCGATGTTCATCAATGGTGTAGCTCTTTCATCTGTCGACTCAATCTGATACTGTTGGTTGTTCAGCAGCTCGTTAATCATGATTCTAGTTTGATCTTTTATCAAATCTGTTTGTTCTTCTGTCTTGTTGGGTGTGGTAGCTATGTGTTCATTCTCATTCATGACTTTAATCAACTGGTTAAATGAAGAAAATCTAGTGTTGATTTCTGATTCTATCTCCTTAATGCTCTCTCTCACCGAGTTCATTTTGTATTGCAAAGTTCTCAGGAGCTCCATCGTATTAGGTTTGATTTCAAATTGGCAAGTGTCTGGATTCTCATCTTCCTCCAACAGGGCTTGTCTGAGACGTGCTGTTAGCGTTTCCTTATTTCCGTTAAGCTGTAGACCTCTTTCTCGAAGCTCTTGTCTAAGTTCTTTCATGTCAAGTTCATTAAGAAGTTTGATGGAACACATTCTAGCCAGAAAGATCCCACTTCTGACACCAATTGTTACGTATTTCTGAATCTTCTGGCTAGATGTATTAGTTGGCACACAAATAAAAACACTGCAAAGAACTTGACGACTAAACTTTCAGTTTCATATAACTTTAATGAGTATTAACTCTAACAATTCGTTACTTGAACATGTAGCGTAGAAGACTGTACAATATCTGTCAGTTTACAGTTAGCTATACTTCGTTGCACTGCATCTCTTCACTTCGTTGCAATTCATCTCTTCTCAACTTTCCTCGAGCCGTATTCCACAGAACAGACCAACGACACACTTCCCAGTGTCGCTCCAGGTCTCCTAAAGCTGAACCAAGTCGTACTCAAGTCTACCGAATCAGAGCCGCACACGTCTTACATCGACTGTATCGACTGTAACGGCTCAAGTCCACTGTAGTTCGCTGTATAGACTTTAACTTTAACGACAGTAGTCCACTCCAGTTAACTCTACCCTAGTTAACTTGCATCGAGTCGTACACATTTCTCTTCCACAGAGCCGCACACGTCTTACACCGTCTGTATCGACTGTAACGGCTCACTCACGACTCCATACGACTGACTTTCACATTAACTCTCTGGCTTATATAGAGTCCCTAATCGCTTGTCCAAAGTTACACAAACACGGCTAGTATCCTTTGGAATAACACGTGAGGAAACGTCACATCCTGTCTTTGTTTATACATGAAGATTCCAGAAAACATCGGCTGCAGTGTCATCTTGCCGGGGTCACAAGTTGTGACCTCTTTCTGTCACTATTCATTAGTAACTGTCCCCCTACTTAGATCTGTTCGTCCCCTGGAACAACACGTGAGGACACGTCACATCCTGTCTTTGTTTGTACATGTAGATTCCAGGGAACACTAGCTGCTGTGTCATCTCGCCGGGGTCATACGTTGACCTCTACCTATCACTGTTCATTTGTAACACTATGTTTGTCAAGTGTTTGTTATGTAGTCAAGTTGTTTTATCCAAAACATAAAATATACAGTTTTCTAATATCGATCTTCAATGAACGGCTTGACAGTTTAACCAATCAGAGAGCATCTCTAAAGATTTATAATTATACCTTAATCTATAATTAGACAAAATTTTGACCCGGAACTGACATTAAATAACTAATGATTCACAAGATGGCGCCTAAACAATTAGTGTAATGTTAATTGAGGCTTGAATTTCTATATGTAATATACCTAATAATACAAGTGTTATTATACATATCTATGACAATCCTTTTTTTTTTATACTTTGGTAAGTCAAACATGTTTAAGTCGTGGTCCTTACCTACTGATGTTTTCTTAGTCCTAAGCGAAATCTTAATGTTTAACCAACACTAGACAACGTGATAGATACGCTGAGCACGGATCCAAGTAGTGTATCCTTACCAATGAAATAGATGAATCTTTCTTTGTGTAAATGTGTGTGTATATATGTGTACGTATTGAGTAACGTAGATAGATGTGTGCACTGTGCACTCGAATGAAGGTGCATGCGTGTGTGGTATTGGAACGCGTCCTCGAGACGAGCTCCGCCCTCTGTTTGTTGCTCAACTGCGGGAGGCTAGGTGAGCCGTTTTTTTCCGAAACAATATATTAATCTGTTTTAACTCGCCCTAGAGCACAGGAGAGACATTCGTCAACATGGGAGGGGCAGAGCACTCCGATTGGAAAAACACACGCACACCTACTCACCCAAATATTTCCACTTTTGGATTGTCTTCTCTTGACTCAGGTAAACAAAAGGTTGGCTGGGAGGGGGGTGGACACAGGGGTACGCAGTGATCTTATGAAGTATTATTACATTGATTGTAATACTTCTATTTTCTGTAGTGTATTGAACTTTGAAGGTGCAATGATCATAGTTTTTATTTAGAGCTCGAATTAACTTTGCACATTTTTAAAACCTTTGCGTTGTTGATTGTGCGTGGTAGAATCGATAGAAAAGAATATTTTAAATGATAAATGATGGAAATCTATATTTTAAATGGTGAAGTATAAGGTCTATAAGATTTATTGTTAATTTTTTGATTTCTACCCATGAAGAAAGTACATTAGGAATACAAAGTGAAGAAAACAATGCGGTGAAGAAATGTTGAAATAAATTTGTATATTCATTTTTTTGCAATAAATCACTTATCATCTGCTTATCTTTGTCATCTTGTAGCTGTAATTATCCTTGTAGTTTTGTTCAATTAAATTCTTGTTTGGTTAATTTATTTTTACCTGGCCCCAAAAAGGGTAACGCTGCTATTAATCAATCGTTCGTCCGTCTATCTGTCTGTCATGTTTAGAATTCAAAAACTAAAAGCTTATTGAACATCCGATTTCACCATCTTCAAAAACAACAACAATAAACTAAAATATAAAGGTTCTCATGCACGATTCTTTTGTTAGTTTTAATCCTCAATTTAAGACAGCATAACACATTGAACAAATCATGGTGTGTTACCATTTGAGGACACCTTTATTTAATGGCATCATTGATAGTACAACAGATTTAGATTTAGACTGGACGCGCCGTCCTCTAAACCATATACAACAATGTCCTGAAACAAATGTCCTGTTTTCTTTTGTAAAGTAGTTACAAGAATTAAAGTTTTTTTTTCTTCTAAAGTAACCTACATAACATACTAGCTATATTTTTAAATTGTTATATACTAAGAGGCATCTATGTTGTTTTAATAGTTAAAATCCTTGTCGAGATGCCTCATTGAACTAAATCTAGTGAAGTCTCTTATTGTAGGCCAACTTGACACATCCTAAAATCAACGCTATTATCTAAGAAACGTTTATGTCAGGTTTCATTAAGATTGATCAAACAATTTCTATAAAGGACATATCAGGTTTCATTAAGATTGATCAAACAAATTTCTATAAAGGACATATATATATATGGGCTCCTTCACTATACAATGTTGTGGATGGTAAGGGTTTTTTTTTAAATTCATTTTCTTTTTCTGCCAACTAGGTCTAGAAAGATCTATTTCAATGTACAATCTAAACTCTTAAGATGATTAAACTCAGTAGGCATGAAATATTTAGATCTAGGAATGTCGTTACGGAGACATATGTAATCTCCATGGAAACTAAAAGGACATAAGCGTTATATCATAGATTTGTGTGAACATATAGTTCTTTGATTAATAGCTTCGAAATGTATTATTTCTAATCTTTGAAAACATTATCATTATTTTTCTGAGACCGAAGAGCGATTTCCAACATTCATAAGGCGAGTTACGCACATAGCGACCAGACATACAATTTGGCTGTTTCCAGTCTAGATACAATATATGTAGGTCTGTGGATAGAACAAACTAAGCCTTATACACGTTTTGAGCTCGTATAGATTCTGTTTCATTTAATTTTGAGAGATATTTTGTATCTTTATCAATGTTCTAAAACCTATTTTCTAAAATAAATGATTGACCTATAACTTATCTATGTCCTAAATCTAATGTTCTAAAGACTAAAAGCTAAAAGCCCATCTATTTCCTCAAAATTATTTAATGTAAAATAAGCCCCCCCCCCCCCCCCACACCAAAAAAAAAAATAAAAAATAAAAATGAATGTTCTAAGATCTGTCTCTGAGCGTCAGTGGGCATTGTTCAAACTTCGATGCGTGACCACAGGTCCTGAGAACGAGGACACAACAAATACTGACCAGCGTATAAATTTTGTTTTATTCTCCCTTTGGTTGACAAAGAAAAATTAGTAGAAAGAAGTTTTTTTTTATTTATTTAGCTTATGAGCACCCTTTGTAGTATGTAGTCTTTTATATAACATATACTTTTATATAAGATGAATACGAATATGAAGTTTGAAAAAAAAAAAAAAACATTTATATAAAGCAGATGAAAAAAAGGAATGTATCCCATCATGCTATTATTGAGGAGAAAGGAAAACCCCTGGCCCCTGCCATACTACAAAGCTTCAATCAACTCACACTCCGTCTGTCTGGTACAATTTGCTGTTACTCCTTATTTTCCCCACCTCCCATGCTCGGATCAAGTTAAAACTTTGCACAATTATTATCTGTATCTAACAAAACTAAAGACTAATTAAATAATTTATAAGTGGTTATTAATTATTTTGTTTGATATCGAAAAAGAGAAATACATTCTACATTATTAATAAATATGGTGTTTTTTTTTACATGTGGAGTTCTTCCCCTTAGAAAAGCTTTTTAAAAATATATGTTGCTAGTTTTTTGGTCGCCTAAAGAAAAAAAAAATTCCAATTCTTTCGTTAAATCTAAAAGGTGAAGTAGCACGCGACGCATAGTTTATCCATGGTTCATCTATAGTTGATTGATGGTTCATCTATAGTTCTTGATGATTCATCAATAGTTTATCCATAGTTCATTGAAAGTTCATCTATGGTTCTTGATGATTCGTCAATAGTTTATCCATAGTTCATTGATGGTTCTTGATGATTCATCAATAGTTTATCCATAGTTCATTAATGGTTCATCTATGGTTCTTGATGATTCATCAATAGTTTATCCATAGTTCATTGATGGTTCATCTATGGTTCTTGATGATTCATCAATAGTTTATCCATGTCACATGCATAGTTTATCCATAGTTCATTGATGGTTCATCTATGGTTCTTGATGATTCATCAATAGTTTATCCATGTCACATGTATAGTTTATCCATGGTTCATCCTTACTTGATCTCTATATAGCTGATTCATAGTTAAAAAATTAGTTTCTAGTATCGTTCTACCAGATCCTAAGCTGATCTGTACTTTATTTAAAACTGTTTTAGGCTTTATTTGTCATTCATCTCTATTTTACCCAAAATTCCTTCATAGCTTAAAAGTAGTTCATTATTTATTCCACAACATATTTATTTGCATAATTTATGCAAAGATCATTCATAGTTAATTTAATAATCCATTCCAAATTTATTTAGTTTAATTTATCTATATCTTTTTCCTGTGTCTTGTTCAAATGTTTTGTTCATCAATAACTTGTGCATTAATTTATTCCCTTTCCATCCAAGCTCTGACGTGTCATCCAAAACACACAGCACACGACACAGCTGCGACACAGCACACGACACAGCTGCGACACAGCACATGAGCATCTACCTAGCACTTAAAAAAAAATCCTTATTAAAAATAAGTCTGGACATAGTGCACCTAGCTAAATTTCAGGTGTCGTCTGCCCGGAGATTAAAAAAGTGACAGGATACATGGTGTGCATCTGTGCGAGTGAACGTGACCCAGGTCAACAACTTAACGTCTGTACTTTCTTAGATTGTGTTTACTATTTATATAGCTGTATAAGCTATTTATCATCGTACTTACCAAAACATTGAAATGGCACACAAGTCAAACACACACACAAGTATTGGTCACTTGTAGCCTTGATTTAATCATCTCTGAATAGTAACACATCAAACACACATACACTGTTTCTCTTTTTTGAAAGAAATAAAAAAAGAAAAAACTCCTCACTACCTATGGGAAATAGACATGACCTATATCTAAGCGGGGATGCATTATCGTCTGCACTGGTAGCTACATTATATGCGATTGCCGCCCCACACTTCAAGTTTTACAATCCCCCCCCCCCACACTCCCCTTTACGACTGACTCCACAACACCGCCCTCTCACTTACTGCCACGAATTTTACCGGCATTTTTTTTTCTTTGTTCAGTTACTAAATCTTTCAGTGACTTGTTACAGAACCATTTGAAATCCCCATAGATTCCAAGACCAAACCTGAAATCCTTGCAGGTTAAAAAAAAATATGGTTGTAGGGCGTAGTTTTTATTACTAGATCTAGGTTTTTTTTTCTTTATGAATGTTTGAGTTATGTGAC
Source organism: Biomphalaria glabrata (assembly GCF_947242115.1). NCBI lineage: Eukaryota > Metazoa > Mollusca > Gastropoda > Planorbidae > Biomphalaria > Biomphalaria glabrata. Next base: position 67,617,969 of record NC_074711.1, read on the forward strand.
AGAAGTGAAGCTATTCCTTTGAATGCAAACAGCAGGACTAGAGGCAACAGATCAAGGGATACTTTGGACTACTTTGTATTGGAGAAAGAGAAAACAATATTGGAGACAGCGTCAACCTAAAGATATATATATATGTATGGTCTTCTTCAGTAAGGACTATGGTTAATCTAGTACAGCAGTTTTTTCATGTGACTGTGGAGCTCTATTTTGGAAAGACACTCCCGTCCACATATATCGCAGGTTAAGGTGACTTTCGCTTTGGTGGTAGAGGAGCCAGCCATTTTTCGTAAGGCACGCTTTCCTTACAGAGCTGCTGAAGCTCATGTTTTTTTCTCTGTCCATAGCTTTCTTCGTCCTCTCTCCACTTAGCGCGGTCTAGGGCTATGTCTTCCCAATGGTCAGTATCAATGTTCACTGTTTTGAGGTCCCGTTTGATTACATCCACGTAAAGGAGGTGGGGGGGGGGGGCGACCAATTTTTGATTGAGCCAGACGCTCATAGAAATGAGCCAAATAACAATACGCTTATGAATCCTATCCCAGCCTCCAGGTGATCTCCGAAAACCTCATTGTTAACTTGTCTAAGTTACATCATGAGATTTGTTTACAAAATTATAGTCACTGCTTGTGTGGGTGAAAGTATACTACTTCTACTCATTTACCAATAAAACATTTCTCTGTGTTTCCTTATTTTAGTTTTCATCTCTTTTCTTTTGTCCACTGTCCTCTCTTTCACTCTCTCTCTCTCAGACTATTGCCAACATTGACCTACGTTCTTCACGTGTGTGTGTGTCTTGGAGTCGTTGGTGTGGAGGTACAATACATACAGATTAAAAATTCTCTGGAGTACCCATGCTCCGATCCTTGAGTCTCTTTAATGCTAGGAAAGGATGTTAATCATCTTGGATCTAGTATTTAGTTGACTGCAGTTTAAATGTCGTGCAAGAAGATGAAGAGGAAGTGCGGATACAGTTGGATATTAAACAGTATTCCAGAGTCGAGAATACATTTCAAATTCTGACAACGTCTGCCATTATGGGGCAAAATACAAACGTGTTTTGAAATGTGTACTAGCCTGGACCTCAGATCAACCCCTACTAATGTCCACTTCCCGTATATCTCGGCTCGATTATGTAATCAGACTTATTGCGTGTAACTGTAAGTAACAAAAACAATATTTATTTATTTATTTATTTTAGCTATACATTCTGCGCTTTCCATGAAATCCCTTTTATACTTGAAAGTGTTAAGTACAAGGAATATACATTGGAAAGAAAAGATAACACTGACTATGACAGAGTACGTCTTTGCACACCATGCAGTCAAACAGGAAGTGTGCAACATGTTCTGCAACAATATCGGAAATTTAGGGGTAGAAAATATCAACATTCAAAATATTACCTCCCTTGATACAAAATGGAGGTTTGCGGGCTGAAGATGTTACTAGCATTTTATAATTATTATCATCATTATTATTATTATTATCAAAGTGGTCGTATTGTTTGGCCGGCTTGTTAATATTCATTAAGTATTAATTTTACTGGATTTTAAGATATGATTCAGTGTGAGCCTGGCCTAATGGATACGATTTTAATTGATGGTAGAATTGTATGTGAATGACGCGTCTCTCATTCCTGGTTTCTGGAAGAAGTAGCTCCCTTTGGTCACGTGACGGGTAAATGGCCTCCATGTTGCTATATACGCTGATAATGGATAACATTGCATGCGTCTTAATAAATGTTTTAATGTCTATTTAAAGACATACAATTATTTCTTTTTAAAAACAAATATAAAACGTACTGGATAATTATAACCATACTAGACATATGTTACCCGCGACCCGCGGGTCTTTATTTGCGCATTACTGTTGATATAGTCACTGAGAGTGTTTTGTAAACAATTAAACGAAATAATAATGTAATAAGTAAAGCAAATGTGTCAATATAAAAATAGTGTGAATGAAGCTATCAAATCAAAATAGCTAATAGGCTTAAATCTTTTTTTTTTTTTTTCAAATTAAAACATTTGCTTGTAGGCCTACATATATTTGATTAAAATTTGAGATGAATAGACTAAATTTTGTATGTTCATGTGTATAAAGTATAAAGTATATATTGAGGTAGACATAGATCTAAATCTACACTAATCTAGAGTTAAACATTGGCTTTTATAGAGTTCATTCTTTGCTGTGCATGCGTGACCTTTTTTCATGAATGAATATAGGCCTATCTCAACACGGCTACGCAGCTTTAGCGAACAGCGAACGAATGTATTAAAATGCTTTAGAAAAACAAATTTGAATGTTAATTTGATTAAAATATGAAATGAATGGACAATAATTAGTATATTTATGTGTTAAAGCACAAAACTATCTTTGCGAAAAGAAGTTTTATCATCTTAGAGTTCAATAAGAGTTTTAGACCTAGGCCTAGGAATAGACTCAGTAGAGAGATGTGTTAATGTGTAACCATTGGTAATGTCTAATGAAATAATGTTCGCCAGGAAATCTGTAGTCACAGATATCAGGAACTAATTTATGTAAAAAATGCTTTTGAATAATCTAGTGGATTGGATTTAGATGTATGTTAAACTTAGCTAATAATCCTTTCACGTAATTTCTCTTTCGTTACGAAAATAAAATTAGTTTTGCGAAAATGGGTTTACCCGAGGTCGATACATTCTTATCTATTAAAAACGAAAAGAGCGATAGCTTTGTTAAATGAATGGGATTATAAAGTGAACAATTAAACGAAATAATTTTGAGTACGCGATTCATGAATGAATATAGATCTAGGCCTATCTCAACTCGGCTTCGTGGCTTTCGTAAATGTATGTAGCTTTAGAAAACCAAATTTGAATGTTTATTTGATCAAAATAAAAAGTGAATGAACTTTAATTAATATGTTTGTGTGTTAAAATATAAAACTATCTGTGCGAAGAGAAGTTTTATCATCTTAGTGTTGAATTAGAGTTTTAGATCTAGGGATGGGATTATAAAGTAACAATTAAACGAAATAATTTTTTGTACGCGATTCATGAATGAATATAGATCTAGGCCTATCTCAACTCGGCTTCGCAGCTTTCGTAAACGAATGTAGCTTTAGAAAACCAAATTTGAATGTTTATTTGATCAAAATATGAAATGAATGGACTTTAATTAATATGTCAATGTATTAAAGTATAAAACTATCTGTGCGAAGAGAAGTTCTATCATCTTAGAGTTGAATTAGAGTTTTAGATCTAGGGATGGGATTATAAAGTAAACAATTAAACGAATTAATATTTAGTACGCGATTCATTACGGTATTGTCTAATGAAAGAATGTTCGTCAGGAAATCTGTAATCACAGATATAAGGAACTAATTAATGTAAAAAATGCTTTTGAAACACAAAATTGAAGGTTAATTTTATTATATAATGAAATCAATGGATCTTCTTTTGTATTTTCATGTGTCAAAGTAAAAAACTATCTGCGCAAAGTGTATTTCTTAAAATTAGATCTAGGTCTAAATCCTTTCTATCTTTTCTCATGTCAACATTGTAGACATGGCCTAGATCCATAAAATACTATAGCTGTAATAGAGTCGGACAACTTTATTTTTTTTTGAGGGTCTCAAGTTTGTTTTAGGGCTACAATACATACACTACGGTCTAAGTTGGTACCCAAGGAACATTCCTGCCTAGTTTTATCAAGATTGGTCAAGCGGTTTTGATGTCTATAAGTAACATACATCCATACATACACCACACATTCTACTTTATAATATAGATTTTAAATTTACAACAAAATGATTAATATTACCTCCCTTGCTCTGTACTATAAGTAGTAATTAGCTCTTTAAAAACAGTGTATTTTACAGTAAAGGAAAAACAACAGCTTACATATTTGATGTTAAAAGCCAAACAGTTCACTTTCAAAAGATAAGACGTACCAGAAGTTTGCAATATTTCGTGGACTAGGAGTTTCAATATCTTTCTAGCTTTCAAGGCGTGACGGACACACCACACAAAACTCAAAGCGGCTTTTATATTATCTATAGTAAACAATTACGGAAGCCTCTTTAAAGATTTAAATAAACCCATATATAAAGAAATATACCCAGACATGGAAGATATTTAACAAATATTTTTTTTATACCATGGAGCGCTGGAATGAAATATTCGAACGTAAGTCTAAAACAGTAAAATCTGTTTGTGAGCTTCAACATTTTAAACTGTTGCATCTAGTTTCGTTCCATCTTCTTTCACAGACTGCACATCGACGTCTAGAACATTATTTGAAACAAAAACAAAGATCTACTACAAAGTGCTGCAGTGTTTTATCATCTTTTAAAATATCTTGAAAGTAGCTTTTCAATGGCCTTTAGCTTTTCTCAATACCACCCCCTTCCAACTCTTCTTTCGGGACTAAAACAGATAGACCTATTTGTCATTTGGACAAAGCCAACGCATGGCGCCCTAACTATAAGTGCATTCACAAATATGACTTCTTTTATTACGAGAACAGAAACCCGGGATTTGAGGCTGTGTCTCACTTTTTTTTTTCTTGTTCCAAGTTTTAAAAGCATTAATAAAAGAGCAAAGATTAGGTGTAGAACAGGGATTAAAGAATTGTTACACATTTCTAAACACTAGATAAGGACTTTTATTTGGTGGGTCATGTTTGCTAAAGGAGCCAGTGAAATGTGTCCAGAAAAGGTTGTTAGTTTAGCATTACATTTCTATCACTGATCTGGGCCGATGTTTGGGAAATTTAAGCAAACAGTCTTTAGTACTCTTTTTGGCGGGGCAATATGGGTGTTTGCGCGCGCAAGCGATATCAGACACAATAGATTATCATTTAATCTAAGAAAGCACACATTTCTTTGGTAAATAAAAAAATGATCTTATTCAGGTTCAAGCTACTTTTTATTTGAGAATTAAGAAAATGAAAACTAAACTGTGGAGTGAAGTTAGATTCTCGTCTTGTAACTGAGCCGCACCTTGAAAGCGCTATAAAGATCAATTTAGGCGCCAAATTTACCATCACTGGCATAGAAAATTTACCATCACTGGCATAGACAATTTACCATCACTGGCATAGACAATTTACCATCACTGGCATAGAAAATTTACCATCACTGGCATAGACAATTTACCATCACTGGCATAGAAAATTTACCATCACTGGCATAGACAATTTACCATCACTGGCATAGACAATTTACCATCACTGGCATTAAAAATATACCATTACTGGCATAGAAACTTTACCATCACTGACATAGAAAATTTACCATCACTGGCATAGAGGGAAGCAGATGGCAGCAGTTGATCTTTGAAAGATCACGAAGGTCGCGGGGCAGACATTTGGATCCCAAAAGAAAAGCCCTTGACAAAGGCAGGTGCAGACGTGTAAATGGAGAACTTACATAGACGTCTTGAAGACAACGGCTTTGCTGCATTAGACATAGCAAAATTTTCAGGTCGTTACTGGATCTGTGAAGTGTTTTGAAATGCTGCACTCATTCTTAATTTTCGCCATCGAAGACAATGTCTTACAGTTATTATTATCAATTCTTCGAGAAGTCAATCGCATCCTTTAGCAGTATGCAACCTTTTCCTGCACGGGAGGGGGGTGGTGGAGGCATATATATTTCCGACATGTGTGTCTCGTGCGGCGTCACTGCCAACAAATCTTCCGGTCCAATGCATAGCTCTAGCTCCTCGACCTCATTGTGCACTCTAGACTGAAACTTCGTGAGCCAGAAAACTATGTGTTCCGGTCCGGATATGACCCACGTGCCGTATTTTGGGCATCACGGGTCACCTTAAAATGAACTCCGAATATATATTAGACCTGTACCGTGGAGTTGTGTTCCCTTTCGGTCTACGCGGGATACAACACTCGAAATAATAATGAAAAAACAAAAACAACATTAAAGGGTCATAAGTAACATGTCTAGATTACCGTATCAGTTAGTAGAGACGAGTGAGAATAAAGGACTAGTACAGAGTAAAGTCAAATATATTGGTTGTAGTTGTTATATTTGATGCTTAAAACTTAAACTTACAAGAATATAAAAAAAAAAGCAACAACAATGGAAGCGTGTGTGCTAAGTAGAAAGATTATATATACGCTATATATATATACAGTGCTTTTTTTGTAAAAGAATAGGTGCCGGTACTCAGTAATGGATTACCTAACTTTTAAATTTTCACTAATAAATTAATAATAAACGTTAAAAATACAAGAAAAGTATTTTTTTCCCCACATTGAAAGAGGTGCCGGTACGCGTACCGGTGCTTATCGTCACAAAAAGCACTATCTATTATATAAAGAAGAATGTTTGGTGTATGTATGTATGTATGTATGTATAAATGTATGTATGTATGTATGTATGTATGTATGTCCCCGTATAAATATAAAAACCGCTTGACCAATCTTGATAAAACTTGGCAGAAATGTTCCTTGGGTACCAACTTAGACCGTAGTGTACGTATTGTGGCCCTAAAACAAACTTAAGACCCTTAAAAAAAAAAGACCAACTGCAAAACTAATTTTATTTTCGTAGCGAAAGAGAAAAAACTTGAAAGGATCATTAGCTAAGTTTAACATACATCTAAATCCAATCCACTAGATTAGTAAACACGAACTTAGACCCGCAGGCCGCGGGTAATGTCAGGCTAGTGTATATATATATATATATATATAAGATAGATAGATAGATAGATAGATAGATAGATAGATAGATAGATAGATACATTGATTGATTGATTGAGTGAGTGATTCATTAAGAAGGAGAGAAAGAAACAAAGAAAAGAAAAGATTGATGACCAAATCCATTAAAATAATTTTTTTTTTCCCCCGCCATAGTAATCAGTATTTGAAATATTCCATGGTTATCAAAGTGATTTAGATGAAGCATTTAATTGGAAGTTTGACTCGCAATCAACAACAAAACAACAAAATAAAGAAAGTAATGTCATTTTAATATAGTATTGACATGTCACTACAATCACAATTGTTTCTATGTGTATTCCCTTTTGTATTTCAGACATCACATACACCATGAGTAACACGTCTCTTTGGAGAGTGTTTGTTCCGGTCAAACATTGTTGAAAGTTATAGAGTTGAAAGAAACAGAACGAACGTGGCGTGTGTCAGACATTAATATGACGTCATTGATAGTTACACAAATACAATTCAGCCCCTTTGATTCACTTTGAAGCTGGGACTATATCGCTGCTTTCAAAGCTGTTCATTTTCGGTGTAACTTAGAGTCAGGACATGGGCAGACTTGACATTCTTAAGACAGTTGAACACCAGCATTGGGGTGAATCCTAATTGAGACAATATTTGTTCTGTTAACATTTCGCTCTAGCCATAGTCTCTTTTTACTTCAATACAGTCTATTTTAATTACGTTTGGCACTAAAATAGTATCAACTAAACTATCGGCTCCAAGGAATATTACAGGTGGTTTATATGGGCGGTTAATGAATCAGCAGAGTGTAAATATATATATTTCATCACTATAGATATAGTATATATATATTGTAATAACTTAAGTGAGGCAACTCAACGAGACATAGACGTTTATTTACAAGACATCACAGGTACACAAAACAACATCTATCTTAGGCACAATCTCTCCATTTTGGCTCTCTACTTGGGCGGAAATCGTTCTCTTCTCTTCCTAATGTTGACATCCTTCTCAGTCTAGTTTATCACAGTGCGCACCTTCTAGCTTAGATGGCGGTGCGGGCCGGTGCGCATATTGTCAGTCATCGACAGTGAATACTTGTGCGAATTTTCAACTTGATCAAAGAAGGGAAGTGAAAGAACTAACGTAGGGTACAAGACAGACAGACAGACAGACAAAGGTAACATAAGCTTTGTAATAAATTATCTTACAGTAAATCGAAGTAACTTACTCTTCTTCCGTTTCTATTTCACTTTCAGGTCTCATTAGTTCATGTTTTTAAAATGTTCATTGTGTCCTTATTCATTGACTGAACTTGAACTTTATATTTGGTTTTCTTTCTACTAAAACATTGAACCGAGTTGTAATTCGTGCATTGGATTTCTGTGAAACAAAAGAATGCCATACGAGCTGTAATTATTTCATTAATGACACACAGAATTTCCCGAATCTCATCGTCACTGATAGAACGGCGACGATCTAAAGTCGGTATAACATATTAGATTGAAACAACTAAAACACGCACACATTAAAAAGAAATATTTTACAAACAAAATATATATTAAAAAATACTTTTTAAAAACAAAAGCTTCTATTGAGTAAAGGGAGAGGACCGTCCCATTGCTGCCATATATCTCATTATTGCAATGTTTATCCCTCTTTTCTATAGAAAACACAATTTTTTTAAAACTAAAAAAATAATTTATTGTTTGATTTTTTATTGATTAATGTGTTGTCTTCGACATTCAATAATGTGTACAATTTCAACTTGATCCGATAATGGGAAGTGGGAGAAAAATAAAATGGTAAAAGAATCTACCCAGACAGACAGACAGACTGATAGAGTGAATGATAGGTAAACTTTGAATAGTCCTTTTTTGAACGTTTAAAACAAAAGCGATTCCCAGCTACGAGATGATTTAATTTGTTGGCTAGAACTTGTTCAAATGTATTGTCTTAGAGCAGTGAGGCCCAACTTAATTCGACCTGAGGGCCATTTTAATTTCCGACACTCGACCGAAAACATACAAAAAATGAAATGAAATTGACCTGAAACTATTTTATAAGAAACCCTTGGATCTAGTACTTACATGAATTATTTGGCTAGTTGAAGTCTATTGTTTTTTTACACGCCGGAACACGCTTCATTTCTCTTCTTAAAATTTGAGCAACAAATTATTTTATTGTCTCTTTTCGGTAAATATTCTCATTGATCGATCAATCTCTAGGCATACGTTAACAATCTTTTTTTATTCGCGACTCAAACCAATAATGACATTTATTTTTTGTTTATTTTAACAGCCACACTTTCTTTATAAAACAAACATGTTGGCTTATTGTAAAGATCCGTTCAGTTTTCCAAGTAGATTCTATATTGAGAGTCCCATTTCGTAAACACAAATGTTAAAGGGTATTTCGCTCATCGCTGTCTTAGAGCACTAGTTCATAAACTGGTTCCTTCTTGGGGTCATGCACGCGATTTGCAGGCCGCATCATAGCCTGAAAAACAAAAAAGTTAAGTCCTATGGAACTCAGCCTCGGAGGCTTCATTAGGCAGGGTGGGCAGAAATCTTGCAGGGCCGGATAGCAATTTGTCACGGGTATTAGTTTTAGGCATCACTGACTTTGTGGAATAAAGAAGGTTGCAGTCATGTCCGATATAGTTTGCTAGTTCTGTTTGCAGATAAAACGTTTAAACAGGCTTATTTCTACAAAGCTGATATGAACTCACTCTGTCAGTCTGTCTAGTAACAAGTTTAAATGTGCTATTTCTCCCACCAAGTATCAACTTGACAAATAACTCTTGACTGTACCTAACAAAACATGGATATCTCTAAATCAAAGTACAAGAAGATGACAAAAAGATTTTACTCACCTAAAAGCGAAAAGAAAAATCTTCACGTGAGAAACAGCACTCAGCATAAATCTTCAAACCATGTTTATATACATTCGAATCTAGTTGACCGTATCATGGTTTAGTCGGACTGAGACTGCACCCAAAAGTACCGAAACAAATCTTAGTATACAATAGAATTCGGTTCTTGGACGAGCCTGTTAGTAGGACTAACCAGTGAGTAGGACCAACCAGTGAGTAGAACCAACCAGTGAGTAGGACCAGCCGGACAGTAGGACCAACCAGTGAGTAGGACCAACCAGTGAGTAGGACCAACCAGTGAGTAGGACCAACCAGTAAGTAGGACCAACCAGTGAGTAGGACCAGCCGGACAGTAGGGCCAATCAGTTAGTTGGATCAACCAGTTAGTAGGACCATCTGAAAGTAGGACCAGCCAGTTAGTAGGACCAGCCTGACAATAGGACCAACCAGTTAGCAGGACCAGCCGGACAGTAGGACCAACCAGTTAGTAGGACCAGCCGGACAGTAGGACCAACCAGTTAGCAGGACCAGCCTGACAGTAGGACCAACCAGTTAGTTGAACCAGCCAGATAGTAGGACCTAAACGATCGCTCCTCGATCTAATCTGATTAACTGGATTTGAATGTATTTGTTATTTCATTTAATCGAAAACACTTGACTACTTAAATGAATCTACCAATGTTCTTAGCTTCCGAAACGAGAGGTCTCGAGTTCAAGTCTCCATTTTGAACACGATATGTAAGACGCCACTGACTCATACAAATTGATGCGCTTTACATCAGCTACCGTATTGAAGGCAAGGGCCGGAAACTGGCAGCTTACCAGCCCTAATCCATTGTTTTGTTTCTGTCTTTGTACTATATAATCATTAGCGTCGCCACTGCCAGGTGAAAATCTAATCAAGATGTAAGTAATACATATACTAAATGTAATGTATAACACTATAAGATAAGATAAACTATACCAAGAATAGCTTACTTGTGTTCAACATTAGATGTTAAATTCTTTGTGGCCTTTGTGTTATATTTTTTGTGCTAAAAAGACTGTCCAATATATAATGGTAAAGTAAGCTTAATAAATGTTCTTATAATTTATAGATAATATTAATCACTCATTGCTGCATAGATTTCTCTGAGCAGATAGGAAGTTATACAGATATCCCATAAAATCTATGCATCGGTAATGATTTCCCTTTGTAGATTTACATAAAAATATAACTTTTAAAAAAAAGGCACAATTTTAATATTTGAGCCAAAATTTCTATGCTGTGCACGTCATATAACAAAAAATTCGAAGCTCTAGAAAATCCTAGGAGGATCCTCATTACCTGTCAGAGGAGGGCAGTACAGATCAACCACATCGTTTTCAAATAGGTCTGGTTATCGTAGCAATATAGAAGTAGTATTTGTATTATTATTATGAATTAATATTCATTCTCTGGCACTGCCAGGGTCGAGATTTGTTAAGGGGTCTACTATGAACTTTTTTTTGCTGTTTTACAGGTTTGAGACTTTCTTTCAGAAATGAAGTTTTGTACATGCTACACTCATACTTACTTCATGAAGCTGGTTTGGAGTCCAGGGCCATCCTGACAACAAGCAGAACGCATACCACACAACCCTGTAGGAGAATTTTCTAACACGCATATTGTCAGCCATTTCACAGACTTTTTTATCCATAACACAAACTTTTTTATCCATATCACAGACATTTTAGCCATAACACAGACTTTTTAAAAAATCAATACCACAGACTTTTTAGCCATACCACTGGCTTTTTAGCCATACCACAGCCTTTTTTATCCATACCACATACTTTTTTTTTTATCCATAACACATACTTTTTTTTATCTATAACACAGACTTAGACTTAGACTTAGACTTAGGTCCTCCCGCGCCGTTCGGCGAATTGGGCGGCAAGCTGTCTCCATAATGATCTGTCACTGGCAATGTCTGAAGCCTCCTCCCATCTGGTGTCCACTGTTCTGAGGTCCTCCATGAAGGTGTGTCGCCAGGTAATACGAGGACGTCCCTGTTTGCGCTTTCCTCGTTTTGGCTTCCAGGTTATCGCAACTCTTGGTGTGCGTAATTCATTTTGACGTAGAACATGTCCCGCAAACCTCATGCGACGCTCAGTCACAACCTCACTAAGTGTTCGACTCCCAGTTCGGCATAGGATTTCCTTGTTTGAGATCCGGTCTGTGTAACTGACTCCCAAAATCCGTCTTAGCCATCTCTGTTGAGCCACATTTAGTCTTTTCTCAATTTTGACAGATGACTTCCATGTCTCACATGCATATGTAGCAGTTGGAATGACGATTGTGTTGAGAAGGTGTATTTTTGTCTCGAGTCCAATGGCTTGGCTAGTCCAAATAGGCTGCAGCCTTTGGAAAATGCTCCCTGCCTTTCCTATTCGACATGCTACATCATGGTAAGCATCTCCATCATTTGTTATGATGCTGCCAAGGTACGTGAACTTGTCCAGCTCTTCAAGCTTTGACTCGCCAAGTCTGATGGGGACACCCTTTGCCTTATATCCCACTCGCATAATTTTAGTCTTATCCAAGTTTATGTGGAGGCCAATTTTGGGTGCCTCTCTGTCTAGGCTCTCCGTCATTTCTTGAATGCATTTATTTGTAGCCCCAAGTAGTGCAACATCATCAGCAAAGTCCAAGTCCATCAATCGGAGTTGTTCATGCCATGGAATACCAAAGGCAGTCTGGTTCATTGCTCTCCTCATTATGTAGTCGATGGCTAGGAGGAAAAGGAAGGGAGATAAGATGCACCCCTGTCTCACACCTGTCTCGATTGTAAAAAACTCTGTTGTTCCCTCTTCTGTTTTAATGCAGCAACTAGACTGACTGTAAAGGCGTCGTAGGATCTGGACGAATTTTTCTGGGATACCGTATTCTCTAACTATTTTCCATAGTGATTCTCGGTGGACACTATCAAACGCTTTTTTGAAGTCCACAAAACTGATCATTAGCCGTTGTTGGTACTCAAGACTTTGTTCTATGATATTTCGTAAAACGAAAATCTGCTCTGTACATGATCTGCCTCTTCGGAAACCTGCTTGTTCTTCTCTGAGCCTTTCATCTACAGACTGTTGAAGCCGTCTCAACAAAACAGTGCTGAAAACTTTGCCTGGGACAGAGAGGAGAGTAATGCCCCTCCAGTTGTTGCAATCTGCCAAGTTGCCCTTTTTTGGAAACTCCGCCATATGCCGGTCCCAAGCCCGGGTGAGAAAGGAGGAGGGTTTGGCGTGGGGCTAGCAACCCCACCCTGTAAAACCACTATTGCTACAGAAACGGCAAACTCGACACATAATGAAAACTATACATGCGGCGAGGGCGGCCAAACCCTGATGACGGAGTTGGATCAAAGCCAACTGGAAGTCCAATACCCGATACATGGCAAGCCTTTCAACGCAAGGAAACCGACTCTTATAGGCACGTGGAATGTAAGAACCCTGAATCAATGCGGTAAACTGGCCCAACTTTTAAGAGAGTTTGACTCTTACCGGCTGGACATCCTTGGGATCTGCGAGATGCGGTGGACATCAAGTGGTCAAATAATCAATGATGGCAAGACAATAATATATTCAGGACATGACAAGGAGCACATTGGTGGTGTAGGAATCATCATGTCTAAAATAGCAGCTTCAGCGCTAATTGCTTGGAAGCCGGTCAGTGACCGTATCATTACAGCTCGACTCCAAACAAAGCAAATTAAAGTCACTACCATCCAAGCTTATGCCCCTACAGAGGATGCAGAAGATACCATCAAAGATCATTTCTATAATCAACTACAAACCACTCTTGATGAAACACCTACTCACGACCTAATTCTACTGATGGGAGACTTTAACGCCAAAATCAATCCCAACCGAACTGGCTTTGAATATGTAATGGGACCATATGGCTCTGCAGAAAACATCAGTGATAATGGCGAGCGCTTGATTTCTCTCTGCGCATCCAACAGCCTTTTAATTGGAAACACATATTTTAAGCACAAACAAATACACAAAAAAACATGGCGATCACCAAATGGAGAAACCTTCAACGAGATAGATTACATTTGTATCTCCAAACGATGGAGGTCATCTCTGTTAGACGTGCGGACCCGCAGAGGAGCTGATATCGGCTCAGACCACTACCTTGTCAGTGGCAAATGTAAGCTCCGATTGAAACGCCAACCAAAACAAACCACACGACCCCGCCCATTTAATGTAGAGAAGCTTAAAGACGGCAATACTGCAGCACAGTTCCAATTGAAACTAACGAACCGCTTTGAGGCTCTTGCAGATATATTGACCCTTGAAGAAGAGTGGGCCAACTTCAAAGATACCACTATTGGGTGCGCGGAAGAAGTTATCGGAAGGAGGCGAGGTTCATACAAGGAACGGTGGATACAAGAGACTGATCTCTTAAATCTCTGTTGGCGAACTTCAAAAGTCCCAGAGGACTTGCAAAAGGGAGTGATTGATTGATAACACAGACTTATGTTTTTATCCATACCACAGACTTCTTTATCCACACCACAGACTTTTTAGCCATTCCACAGACAAAATAAAATCAAATATTATTCAAACAATTTCGACCTTATATATACTTCCATACCTGTGACAACGAAGAATTAGCCTCCTAATGGCTGTTTTAAATCGTCTAAACTTATGACCGTTGCTGAAAAACTCAGGTTGTACGCCCATGTCACAGGACCGTCAAGACGCGCTGAAACGCCTGAAACCAGCTGCAATACAGGCAAACAGAACAAACAAAAAAAAACAATATCAGAGCTATAAATGCCTCACAGTGTGCCTGTCACTTAACGTATGCTGGAAATAACAATGAAGTTGTCCAGACTAATGAAATTAAAACAATTAAAACTGTAGTAAAAATCAATAAACTGATATGTGGTTATAAAATAGAGTGCCAGTTGGAGAGAGAGAGACAGCAAAGGGCAGACATAGCAATGAAAGAGAGTATGAACTAAAAGAAATCAAACACATCAAGGGAGTTTAAAATAATTTTATTTTGAATTCAAAAAGAAGTAGGATTGTCTCCCTTGAGTCTTTATTTCAAATAAGTTCAAGAACCACTTAGTTGCCCACCATTTTTCTAGAACTAAAGGACATTTTAATTTCCGCCTTAGCCGTCACGGGCCGCATGACCCTAAAATAAAATCTTCGAGTCCAAAGAAATTGAGCCTGTGTTGTTTATTTATACATTATATCTAGACATTTAGAGGGGACGATTCACATTAAGTCTAGGGCTGGATATGGCTCGCGGGTTGTAGTTTGGTCATCACTGAAGTAGCCCAAAACGTTCAACGTGATGATTAGCAATTCTGTTGGAAAGATCCTAACGAAAATCTGACAGCTTGTAGGTCATTACAGAGTTTTTTCCCCTAACTTGCTTTAGCTTGTGGGACATATAAAAAAGTAAAACAGCATTTAAAAAAAACATAATTAGAAAGAACTTGTCTTTAATTAAAATTCTCTAGTTTCTTGCTGTTTAAGTGGTCATATATTTCTCGATATAACTTCACCAGGATTCGAACTTGGGACCCCCGGTTCAGAAGCCAAGCGCTTTACCGCTCAGCCACCGCGCCTCCGAAACATTTGGTAATTCTTGCTATTGATCGTGATCTATGTAGGAAATATAATCATCATGATATACTGTTTGACTTCGCCACACGCAAGGCACGTAAAGTAATTCTGTACGTGGTAAAAAGTGAATAAAATGCAAAGACGAATTTATTTTCTAACTTTCATTTATTATCCGTATCCCTACCAAAACTTGGCCCCGCGAAATCCGTTTCGCATAGGGCTCCACAATGTTTGTCCGGCACTGCTATTTATTGAGGGTGAATACAGAGTAGATCAGGGGTCGGCAATCTTTTGAGTTGGAAGAGCCAAAATTTACAAGTTACAAAATTTCAAACTTTTTAAAGAGCCACAAAAGTTTTTTCCTGCCAACTATAAATAGTACTCGCATAAATAAAGTTCTTTGATAAATAAAAACAAATCTATTTATTCATAAGAAAAATATATTTATTTATATAGCCTATGACTAGTGTTTTTCAAAACAAATTAGATAATATATATATATGGCATTATTAAATAATTACTTATTATATACGTAAATAGATCAGAAGAATTAAACATTTAGGCCTACATACAACACTAATTTGTACTTCAATAACAAAACAATTGAGCAAACAAATTCAGTGGGAGCGATGCTTTGGGTTTAAGAAAGTTTGGATACATTTGGCTCATAACTTGTTGTTTAGTTCTACATTTTCATTTGTTAGTTGGCTTCTTACTTTACCTTCAATTATATTCATGCAAAACGCTTGCTCACATGAATATGTCGATCCGAAGTTAGTCAGCACTCCAATTGCACTTCACTGTAGCAATCTGGAAGACAATGTCTTGCGTCGAATATAAGTGCCTCATCTCGCAGCATTTCTTTGAAAGCTGTCCACTTTTGTTGCGTTACGTACATACATTTCTGGATCGCCAACTCTTCCAACTTGCTTTGCAACTCTGTAAATTCTCCCCTCCACAAAGCTTTACTATCAATCCCAAATCACTCAATGTGGATTTCGTTACTATTTGTGTTGAGGGGATTTGCTATGAATGCTAGAATGGTTTTGTTAGTTTTGAAATGCTCAAATCTCTTAGCAAATTCATCTTTAATTTTTTAAAAATAACTGTGCTAAAGTAATTCCTGTCAACAGTTGCACTGGTTTTATCGCGATATTTTTTTTGCTATTTAAAGTTACGTGGGATAACTCTAGTCCGACTTGTAGCAATAAAGGAGCGATCTTTTCTTTACTTCTTGGTGTCCAAACTGTTGAGCCATGAAAAGAATTATATATATGGATTACAAATGGAGATTGTGATATCACACATACTCAGGCGGAACACTATGGACAGACAAAAACTGTCCTGAGAATCTCTAATCTGATAAAACCGTCGCAATAATATTATAGCTATGTAATTATATGTCAATGCAGTCAATGTCCGTGCTCCTTCATGCTTTTCACATTTCACAGACTGTAACATGTATGTGGTGAATAAGAAAGAGAAAAGTAAATAGATGCATGTGTGAAAATGCTCTTCTTTGTAATGAAAAGATAAGAAGAAGTATCTATTTGAAGAATATAACAAGTTCGAGTTTCGTAACTAACATTAAACTTTGGCAATATATATACAACTAATAACTGATACTTCTAGGAGATTTGCATGTTATAATAAGGAAAAGTTACGTATGCGTGTGAACGAGAATAGTTTTCAGTTTGGAGTAGGGGGGTCGCCGCAGAGTGGGGAATCATAAAAAGGGGTAGCCGTGCTAAAAAGGTTGAGAACCGCTGATTTAAAGTATGATTGCCTACGATCATGTAAACCTAATGAAAAAAAGATCTTGCAATTGTCCTGACTAAATACGAAAATGTAAACATTGTATGAGTTTCTCCATGTAGACAGTGAGAGTGTGTATAGAATTAGAGTTCTGGTGAGTGTGTCACTGTGTACTACTATTGGTGAGTGTGTCACTGTGTACTACTATTGGTGAGTGTGTCACTGTGTACTACTATTGGTGAGTGTGTCACTGTGTACTACTATTGGTGAGTGTGTCACTGAGTACTACTATTGGTGAGTGTGTCACTGTGTACTACTTCTGGTGAGTGTGTCACTGTGTACTACTTCTGGTGAGTGTGTCACTGTGTACTACTTCTGGTGAGTGTGTCACTGTGTACTACTTCTGGTGAGTGTGTCACTGTGTAGTACTTCTGGTGAGTGTGTCACTGTGTACTACTATTGGTGATTGTGTCACTGTGTACTACTTATGGTGAGTGTGTCACTGTGTACTACTATTGGTGAGTGTGTCACTGTGTACTACTATTGGTGAGTGTGTCACTGTGTACTACTTCTGGTGAGTGTGTCACTGTGTACTACTTCTGGTGAGTGTGTCACTGTGTACTACTTCTGGTGAGTGTGTCACTGTGTACTACTTCTGGTGAGTGTGTCACTGTGTACTACTATTGGTGAGTGTGTCACTGTGTACTAATTCTGGTGAGTGTGTCACTGTGTACTACTATTGGTGAGTGTGTCACTGTGTACTACTATTGGTGAGTGTGTCACTGTGTACTACTATTGGTGAGTGTGTCACTGTGTACTACTTCTGGTGAGTGTGTCACTGTGTACTACTTCTGGTGAGTGTGTCACTGTGTACTACTTCTGGTGAGTGTGTCACTGTGTACTACTTCTGGTGAGTGTGTCACTGTGTGCTACTTCTGGTGAGTGTGTCACTGTGTACTAATTCTGGTGAGTGTGTCACTGTGTACTACTATTGGTGAGTGTGTCACTGTGTACTACTATTGGTGAGTGTGTCACTGTGTACTACTATTGGTGAGTGTGTCACTGTGTACTACTATTGGTGAGTGTGTCACTGTGTACTACTATTGGTGAGTGTGTCACTGTGTACTACTATTGGTATGTGTGTCACTGTGTACTACTATTGGTGAGTGTGTCACTGTGTACTACTATTGGTGAGTGTGTCACTGTGTACTACTTCTGGTGAGTGTGTCACTGTGTACTACTTCTGGTGAGTGTGTCACTGTGTACTACTATTGGTGATTGTGTCACTGTGTACTACTTATGGTGAGTGTGTCACTGTGTACTACTATTGGTGAGTGTGTCACTGTGTACTACTTCTGGTGAGTGTGTCACTGTGTACTACTTCTGGTTAGTGTGTCACTATGTACTACTTCTGATGAGTGTGTCACTGTGTACTACTTCTGGTGAGTGTGTCACTGTGTACTACTTCTGATGAGTGTGTCACTGTGTACTACTTCTGGTGAGTGTGTCACTGTGTACTACTTCTGGTGAGTGTGTCACTGTGTGCTACTTCTGGTGAGTGTGTCACTGTGTACTAATTCTGGTGAGTGTGTCACTGTGTACTACTATTGGTGAGTGTGTCACTGTGTACTACTATTGGTGAGTGTGTCACTGTGTACTACTATTGGTGAGTGTGTCACTGTGTATTACTATTGGTGAGTGTGTCACTGTGTACTACTATTGGTGAGTGTGTCACTGTGTACTACTATTGGTATGTGTGTCACTGTGTACTACTATTGGTGAGTGTGTCACTGTGTACTACTATTGGTGAGTGTGTCACTGTGTACTACTTCTGGTGAGTGTGTCACTGTGTACTACTTCTGGTGAGTGTGTCACTGTGTACTACTATTGGTGATTGTGTCACTGTGTACTACTTATGGTGAGTGTGTCACTGTGTACTACTATTGGTGAGTGTGTCACTGTGTACTACTTCTGGTGAGTGTGTCACTGTGTACTACTTCTGGTTAGTGTGTCACTATGTACTACTTCTGATGAGTGTGTCACTGTGTACTACTTCTGGTGAGTGTGTCACTGTGTACTACTTCTGATGAGTGTGTCACTGTGTGCTACTTCTGGTGAGTGTGTCACTGTGTACTACTTCTGGTGAGTGTGTCACTGTGTACTAGAGATGGGAAACGAACCGAACCCGAACCGAACGAATCGAACTCGAACCTCACTTATGACCGAACCGAACCGAACCCGAACTTTGAAACTGCTTGGTACGAATCGAACCGAACGAACCCTCCTTTTCTTAACCGAACTAATTTTGCAATTTTTACATTCCTTTTTATATTTTGGGTTTTCAAAAAATTAACCTAAATATTTTATTTAAATCCTAATGATTCCATTATACTTTGAAAACTTGGGAGGGGGTGGTGGTGGTATTTTGAAAAAAAAAAAGCGGCTCGCTTTGATTCCCATGGGTTTTTCCGTACGTGCCGACTCTCCCCTAACCTTGAATTTTCGCGGGCTGTTTGCAATATTGGTTTTGAGTCGAATAGGCGCCCTTTAATTAGATCTAGATCTAGATTCAAGTTCCTAGTAAGTAGAAAGTTGACATTAAAATATTGTCACTTTTATTTGAGATGGCTGTTAGTTGAGAGTAGAATATTTTTTGCCGATTAGAGAGTGTAGATATATATAAGTTCATTTGTGTTCTAGTTTAAAATAAATTTTAATTATCTTCTATTAAGTGATTTATTTTTACAAAATTGTGAAGTATTCTAAATTGGAATATTATCAGTGGCGTAGCAAGGGAGGGGGAGGAGGGGGAGAAATGTAAAATCCCCCCGGGCTCCCAAATTAGTGTTTTTTACAATAAATATTCAATATTACGCAAAATGCAGGGGCCCCCAAAGAGGTCCAGCCCCTCCCGGGCCCCCAAATGATGAAAAATTCCTATCTACGCCCCTGAATATTTTTTACTATTATTCTGTTATGCATTATTGATCATCAGTATTTTTAATGCAGCGTTTCTCAAACTTTGGGTCCTCTCCCGTGGGTGGGGATGGTACTTGAATTGGGGGATGGGGAGACGCAACTTCTTGACAAAAAGGTGTGTCATAAAGTGTGTGTGTGTGTTTTCTGGTGGCGGTAAGAAGAGGTTAAGCGACTGATTGGTGTTTATGCATTAAGGATGATGAAATTTACGTAATGCAAATGTGAAACGGCAGACAATCTTAAGACATGAAAGAGTAAAGACGTTGTTCTGTGGTGACCTAGATTTTGTTTAAATATCAGAATATTTCATTAATATTACAACTCTATCTCAAGTTCAATATGTGAATATTGTAATAACAGTTAGGCTATATTGAGTTGTTCACATAAGAACTTTATTTTAAAGTTTATTAAGTTTATATATTATTATAAGGCTTGTCTTCGAGCCCGAAGCCGAAGATTAGTGAGGAATGCAGTTTTTCCCATGGCTGCGCAGGCCCAGCTGTGACCTATATATTTTGCCACATCCAGGGCAAGTATAACCACTGTTCGCAGGTGGTCAATTTAGTTTTTCTTTTCGCGTCTGCGTTTGTCCTCGGCAGCGGATTTTCTTTTGGTCTCAAATGTGTATCCCGTGGACTTCGGGAGTGAACTCCAACTGACTCGTCTGACTCGTTCTAAGACCGCATGCAACCAGGTGCTCTCTTCTATGTCAGCCAAGGAAAGTTGACGCCTAAGCTGGTCTTTGAAGCGTTTTCGTGGGGCGCCTCTGTAACGTCGACCACCTTTTAGCTCACCAAAAAAAAAAGACTGCCTTTGGCATACGTTCGTCTCCCATACGGGATACGTGCTCTGCCCAGCGTAACTGTCGGACGATAAGAAGTCCCTCTATACTATCCTTACCGGTAAAAATATAAAACGCCTATATTGGTTCAATTGTACTAGCTGTTCGTAAGCGACAAACCAACGACCAACTAACAAAGAGAGGGGGCATCTGAATATTAGTATAATTACATGTTTAAAAATTAAAATATATTAAGTGGAGATGTCATTTTATCTTCTAATAAGACCTTGTCAACTGTAGACTGCTTTTTGCGAGGCGCGTATGCACAATATGGGTCAAAACGTTTTGAAGAAAACATTTTAAAACATCTCCGCTAGTGTGATTCTTCTGCATTTTTTTTGTCTCAGAATAGTCGAATTTCTTCCGTATATTGCAATTTATAATAGTGACGACTTATGTGTGAAATAAAAAATCATCGATAGAGACGTCTTTACACGAAGAATATTTCTTTAAAAAGATCACGCCCATTATAGAAGTACGTGCGCAATATGTAGGCCTACCTAGAATGTCCCTTGCATAATTCTATTGGCCAGGTCTGCCTCTTTATTATTAGATTTAATATGGCCCTCGACTTTTTTTTTTATTATGATGAATAGTGCGTTCTGAAAGAAAGCACATCGATATAAGCCTTTTTAAAAAATTCGCTTAGCGCCGAGTCACGCCCTGAATTAAACCACTTGCCGACTTGAGCGAAAACCTGCCGCATCTTTATTTCTATCTCCATTAAGAAATTTTTACAACGCTTTAAATGTATGTAGGCAACATTATTTTGGCAAAAGTATTGCCCATAGGCCTATTATATATTGCAAAGTATTTGTTTTATGTAAAAATTCAAATAAAAAAGTTTTAACTAATAACTTGCATTAAACCTTATAACTTAATTTTGCTATTACATAATTTCATAACATCGAACCGAGCCGAACCCGAACTTTAGACCTGACCGAACCGAACCGAACCCGAACTATACTCGTCATCGAACCGAACCGAACTCGAACTTAAATCTGACCAAACCGAACCGAACCCGAACTTTAAAAGTTGGGTTCGATTCCCATCTCTACTGTGTACTACTATTGGTGAGTGTGTCACTGTGTACTACTATTGGTGAGTGTGTCACTGTGTACTACTTCTGATGAGTGTGTCACTGTGTACTACTTCTGGTGAGTGTGTCACTATGTACTACTATTGGTGAGTGTGTCACTGTGTACTACTATTGGTGAGTGTGTCACTGTGTACTACTATTGGTATGTGTGTCACTGTGTACTACTATTGGTGAGTGTGTCACTGTGTACTACTATTGGTGAGTGTGTCACTGTGTACTACTATTGGTGAGTGTGTCACTGTGTACTACTTCTGGTGAGTGTGTCACTGTGTACTACTATTGGTGAGTGTGTCACTGTGTACTACTTCTGGTGAGTGTGTCACTGTGTACTACTTCTGGTGAGTGTGTCACTGTGTACTACTTCTGGTGAGTGTGTCACTGTGTACTACTTCTGGTGAGTGTGTCACTGTGTACTACTTCTGGTGAGTGTGTCACTGTGTACTACTTCTGGTGAGTGTGTCACTGTGTACTACTTCTGGTGAGTGTGTCACTGTGTACTACTTCTGGTGAGTGTGTCACTGTGTACTAATCCTGGTGAGTGTGTCACTGTGTACTACTTCTGGTGAGTGTGTCACTGTGTACTACTATTGGTGAGTGTGTCACTGTGTACTACTATTGGTGAGTGTGTCACTGTGTACAAGCTGCTGCAGCTTTTGATAGAAAACAAACAATAATTAGAAGAAATGAAATTATAACAGTGTCCATTCGGTGCATACGTTTCAAGCTGCAGGTCAATTCCAATTTTGTGATTCTATTGAATTTGAATAAAAAGGTCTCTTATTGCTTGATATACAGTGTGTATTCAATCTTTTCATAATTTGTCCTTGAAACTTACTGTGAATTGTAAGGACGAAATTTGTTAATTTCCCTTCAACAAGGGTCTCCCGCATACACTTGGATATTTGGACTCTAGATTTAACTTCCGAATAAACATAGAAGTATTTGTCGTGCGCGTGTGAAGTTTTCTTTGCATTTAATATTGGTGTTTTTGCGTATAGGAAGTAGTTTCTTTTAAGTGCGTTTGTTGTCTAGAATATTGTGTGTGTGTGTGTTTAGGTCATCCTTAGTTCTTTTGTGAGCTTGGTAGCGGGTTTTGTGTTTCCCCCTTGTAAGGATCTAGGTTTTCTTGACGTTTTAGGGTGTTAGGCTTTTGGGCTATGGGAAAGTGTGTCGTCTTTCCGCCCTTGGAGTTGTGTAATAACTATCGGTGTTGAGGTGTTGGGAGTTGAGGTTCTGTTGGGCGCCGAGATGGAGTGTGAGCTTGAAGGTGTGTTACGGAAACTTGTTGGTGTGATACTAGACTAATTATTAAGCAAATGCTAACTTCAATGATATTGATGTATATGTAAATATGTTTGAAAATTATAATTAAGTATTATTAAATATTGTTCATGTTGACAACTGTTGTTATTCCCTAACTGTTCAGTTGAATAACTGTTATTCGATGTTCGTATTTTACATGCTATTACCATTAGGTTCTTGTGTTACTCTGTTCAGGCTGGGGATACGGGACCATAATATCATACCCTACCCAAGCGACAAAACCCACCTGACAGTATTAACCACCTAAAACCATTATAACAGTAGAAAAAAGCTTAGAAACCAATCAGACAGGTAAATAAAAACATCTTACTTTTGAAAACATTTACAGTGTTCCTTTTCTAGTTCTTTAGTCTATTCTATAGTACTATATCCTTATTGGTGGACATTTTTTTTTTACATAAAACAAAAGCGTTTTTTTTTGCTTAACCAGAAGTTCTCAAGAAAACTGACAGTAATAGCATACGTCTCCTTCTACTCCATGCCTAGAATACATACTTTAAGAGTTTTGGCCTAGACATCTTTGAATGTTTGAACTTTGATCTAAGACATTTGAACCCGTTTGATAAAACCCATTAGATTGTATAGATTTTTAAATTGCTCCTATGGGCATCACTTCAAGTATTGGCAATTTCTTTGATCTACAAATTGAACGTAATTGCTGTGTAGCTGACATTGTCAAGCATAATTAATTCTTAATTAGAGTAGACAGACAAGAAGCTATCATGTAGATGTGACTTACAGTAACTCTGGAGTCTTGTGGCCATTCTAAGTATTATACGGCAGTGATATTTTAAAGTAATGATTACATTCGATTTAGTCACATTTGTGAAATGACCCCCGGACGCCCACTTTATTTGTACTAATTTCAATACTAAATGTATCAACCTGAGGGAAACTAGTGTTTACCAGGTCAGTTTTATTTTTCACATAATTTCAGGTCATCTTAGACTTCAGTCCTGTTGATTAACTGGATTAGCACACTAACGCCATGTTTGAAGAACAGATTATTGTACGTTGCTTAGTAACGGAGAATCTCTAAATACAAAGGGAAGGAACTCTACTCGCCTAATGAAGGCCTTTTCCATCGCCTTTCCAAGTACTGGGACATGTGTATGAAGTCCATTCTTTGTTTTAGTGCTAAGTTAGATCCCCTGTTAACCTTCGAGTTTATTGTTGCTTATTTAAAATTATTTTTATTATATTATTTTAAAATCCTACACCAGGCTAATAGTGCTGAAATGATATAGGCTATATACATTGTCCTATAATGAGCTATGACATCTAAGAGTACCTCGTAGGATCATAAAAACGAACGGGTTTTATCAGGGCCGGTCTTAGGCCACTGCAACCTATGCGGTCGCAGTGGGCCCCGCGCTTTCATAGGCCCCGCGCTAATTCAGGGTGTAATTATTAAATTGCAAAATGTATACGAAAAACTCCAGGGAATTTCCTGAATTTATTAAAATCTCCTGAAAACTATTTAAAATCTCCAGAAAAATAGACAAAATTGTCATTTGTGGGTGTCATTCATAGCGAAAGACGCCAATCCTACGCGTGATAAAAGGACAAAAGGCATTGTCAGCTTTCATGTAATAATCGGGCGAATTTATACCTTAACCGGAAGTTCCAATACTTTATTTACTTTTATAGTCACTAGCATATAAATATGCCATTAGTTACATGGTTCGTAAAGTAAAGATCGCAATTTTTAACATAGTAAAGTCGAATTTTTTTCTGATACAAAATCTTAATTTTCACTTATTATCCTTTTTCCCACACAGACTAGGCCCCGCGCAATCAGTTTCGCATAGGGCCCCGCAATTGCTAGGACCGGCCCTGGGTTCTATTACCTAAAGAACCAGCCAGTTAATTAACCAGTTTGAAGAATCTAACGCCTTGTCTTCAGGATTGAATCGAAACGTTAGACAAAGAAAAGCACGCTAGGCAACAGCATGGCAATAGTTTGTCAATAGCAAATGTACCTCTGATCAGGGCCGGTTTTAAATAAGTGGAAGCCATTGTAAGAATTTTCGTATATGCACCTTCCCTCTTCACGTTTTCTGGTTCGAATTGTGATGAAGACTAAGATTTTAAATGTCGGGACACTTGGGATGTTCTTAAGTCCACCCAATTCTAATAGGGGACGGATAAAAGGTTGGGGTAAGTAAATGCGGTTGGTCGTTGTGCTGGCTACACTATACACTCGTTAAATGTGGACCATAGAAACAGATGACCTTGATCATAAGCCAAAAAAAAACGCAAGGTCGGAGAGGGGTACTTTCCTTATTTTTTATACTATTCTTTTCAAGCTTCAATATAAATGCGAAAACTACTGTTCATCACTCTAAAAACATGGATTTGTGAAGAAAGAAATGAAGTACTTGTAATATTAAAGTCAGTTCTCTTTTTTTTTTCCTAATGTGTAGTAGAAATATTTTGTTTAAAAAAAGATATTTTTAAAATGTGAGAGCTTTCTTCGAGGCTATAGTCCCGCGTGGCCACACAGTCTCATACATTGTTTGGATACGATTAGGAATTTGGCGCGAAAAGTTATTTCATTAAAAGAGTAGGCCTTAAGTTTTGCTTAGCGACTGTGACGCGACTATTAAAAACAAAACTAGGATTTGAAGTGTAACAAAAGTAGACACAATATACTCTATGGAGCTTTAGAGAGAGGTCGGCTTTAGTTTCTGCATCTAGCATCGGATACTCTGTTTTGTTTTCCTGCATGACATCCCAGAAAGGAAAAGTAAGGTAAGAATCTATCCGATACACCATCGATATACAAACACGCTGCAAGCAAGGACAAAAAAAAAAACCCAACAAACTTTCGATACTTTAATGATATTGTTTTCCCAACAAACTGAGAAAGTGACATGATGCAGAACAATTCTTTGCCTTTAAGAGTCCTTTCTCGAAATGGGAAAAGAGTGTTGTGTGTGTGTGTGTTTGTGTGTGTGAGAGAGAGAGAGCGAGGGCGTTGTTCGGATGAGTGTTCACATAATCACATGCTCTATTTTCGGCTACTCAAATGTTCGTTGATGTACGCGGTGAATTCCAACGATTGGCGGCCGAGTGAAGAGTTCCATCAGATGTGATGTTTATGTAAAGATGCTCTTGTCATGGGTCAGTAGGTCTTGCATCTTGATGTCCGTATTGTGGCCACGTCACTATTAGACTGGTTACAACTGGAAATATATTTATCATGAGTTGTTCTTTTCTTAAAGCATTTTTAACACACATAAACACGAAGTTGCTCCTGTGCATACAGCAATGAGAAAAGTCTGTTCAGTCTCTTATAATGGACTTATAGACTTACTGTTGAAAGACATGATTCTATTATAGATTCAATTTTTTAAAGTTTGTATTTTTTAAAAAAAAGTGTTCTACGTTGACTTTGGGGAGGGGTGCGTTTTGTCTAAGTAATAAAGCGCTTAATTGCTTCCTGGTCATGTGGTATGCGCTCTGGAATGTCGATCGATGGTTCGATGGTGCCGGGTTAGAACTCTGCCCGCCACAATCCCATTTCGTCCTGCGGAAGGCTTCGTTTAGGATGTTGGCCTAATTATCTTTACATCTGAAAGAACATCCGAAACATGTAAAAAAAAATGTGTACATAAATTTGGCTTCCCACCCGAAGGGTCTAGGGTTCGAACCTTTGTGAATTGAATTTCGGGATTTTTAAGAGTCCAATAACTCTGAGAAGTACCTGACATTTACTGATATTAATTGGTAAAAATAAAGGTGGTTGTTGTTGTGCTGGCCACGGAACAACTTCGTTAACCGTCGACCATAAACATCATCTGCCATATATATCGCAAGGTCTGAAAGTGATACTTTATTTACTGTGTTGAGTCCAATCCAACTCTACTCTATCTCTGACAATGTGTCAGCAGACAATCCTGTACTATGGAGACGCTATTGGAGTGATTGATACACTATGGAATAAAATACATATTTAATTAGAATATATTCTCAAACAGTAGTTTAACATTATGTAGACTTTCTTTTGCTGATTTGATCAATCCATCTCTTCCCTGGCATTCCTCTTTCCCTGTTCCCTGAGTATCTTGCAGTGTCTATGCTTTAAGAGCTTGCTGATTGGCTGGAATTCTAAAAAAAAAAAAAAAAAAAAGGTTCAATATATGTACTACTTAGCCCTTTTTTTTCT
This sequence comes from Biomphalaria glabrata, assembly GCF_947242115.1. Classification (NCBI taxonomy): domain Eukaryota; kingdom Metazoa; phylum Mollusca; class Gastropoda; family Planorbidae; genus Biomphalaria; species Biomphalaria glabrata. The sequence continues at coordinate 67,645,303 of NC_074711.1, forward strand.
AAGTATTTTTTTTTCTCATGAAGAACTTTGAAGCAGGAAGAAATCGATCAGTGATACTTTGAACTGAACCCAGTGTGGACATTGAGACAGTTGGTATCTGTGGCACCCACTCCATCAAGGGACTCCAGCCGTTCGGTCACCAGAGTGAAGTACTAATATCTGCGTTGGGCGCTGTAGGGGAAAGCACAGTTGAACTCTCTAGCAAGTTGCTTCTTCATTAAGTCAAGAGACAGAAGAGGAGGGGGAGGTACAACAGTGGGCCCTTTACAAATATTGTTTACTAAGACTAAGTTGGGTTGGGCTACGGAGAAAGATGTGCTGTATGTTAGTGCACATGACAGCTTCAACAAATATTGTACGAGCTTAATAGCAATAGGTTTATATGACAAATATTGACAGGAATCTGTAATGTGTTAACTTGTGTTTATGTGTGTTTGTATTAATAAAGATGCGTGTTTGTCTTAATATATGTGTGTTTGTGTTAATATATATATACTAGCCTGACATTACCCGCGGCCTGCGGGTCTAAGTTTGTGTTTACTAACCTAGTGGATTGGATTTAGAAGTATGTTAAACTTAGCTAATAATCCTTTCAAGTTTTTTTCTCTTTCGCTACGAAAATAAAATTAGTTTTGGGAAAATCGTTTTTTCCCGAAGCCGATACCTACATATCTATTAAAAAGAAAAGAGCGATAGATGAATAGTACAATTAAAACGGGTTTACCCGATTGTTTAAATGAATGGGATTATAAAGTAAACAATTAAACGAAATAATCTTTAGTACGTGATTCATGAATGAATATATGCCTTTCTCAACACGGCTTCGCAGCTTTAGTAAACGAATGCATTAAAAATGCTTTAGAAAACCAAATTTAAATGTTAATTTGATCAAAATATGAAATGAATGGACTTTAATTATTATGTTCATGTATTAAAGTATAAAACTATCTGTGCGAAGAGAAGCTATATCAGCTTAGTGTTTTAGATCTAGGAATGGAAAGATGTGTAACATTACGGCATTGTCTATGGGAGAATGTTCGTCAGGAAATCTGTAGTCACAGATATAAGGAACTAATGTATGTAAAAAGAAAGGTTTCGAAACACAAATTTGAAGGTTAATTTTATTATATAAGGAAATCAATGGACCTTCTTTTGTATTTTCATGTGTCAAAGTAAAAAACTATCTGCGCAAAGTGTATTTCTTAAAATTAGATCTCGATCTAAATCCTTTCGATATTTTCTCATGTCAACATTGTAAACATGGCCTAGATCCATAAAATACTATAGCTGTAATAGAATTGGTCTTTTTTTTGAGGGTCTTAAGTTTGTTTTAGGGCCACAATACATACACTACGGTCTAAGTTGGTACCCAAGGAACATTTCTGCCAAGTTTTATCAAGATTGGTCAAGCGGTTTTGATTTCTATACAGGGACATACATACATACATACATACATACATACATACATACATACATACATACATACGCCATAAATTCTACTTGATATAATAAATATGTTTGTGTTTGTTACGAGCAGACCAAACAGACTCGTATATAGATAGTATATGATGAGGACTTTAATCTTGATATAACAAACAATAATATGTCTATTAGATCTTCGTTTACATTACTCCATTTCTAAAATCCTCTCTCTAACTCTTTCAACACGCATTCGCACCATTCCACATTCACGCTATGCTGCGCACGTAACAGTGTTAATATATACATGTGTGTTTGTGTTAATATATATGTATGTTTGTGTTAATATATGTGTGTATGTATAGCCTTGTTTATATTAAAGTAATGCTATTACTTCTACGTAAAAAAATCCTTTTTCTTCTTTTGTTTCTCTCTTTCTTCTCTTTTATCTCTTTTAATATAAGCCTGCTAAATGTTAATGCTAGTGTCCATTCTCCCAATGTCCAGTTTTACTGCCTTGTTGACCGCTCTAGCCCACACTTTAAAACAAATCGATGTGTTTCCTCTACAGAAATATTTCTTTGCACTTTCTGTCCCACGTTCAGTCAGACATCATTAGACAGTGTAAGAAGTTTAAATTATGCACTGTTAAATTTGGCGTGTCTTAGGATTCGTAGTATGTTTTTTTTCAGACAAATTATTCATAGCTATGAATTCCCAAAACGTTATTGCAAATGTTTATTCATTTTTATATAACACTTGTGTTGAGATCTGCACCAGTTTTTGTAGGCTTTACATATTCCTTTATCTGTTGGACCGGTTGGCGCACCACACATAATCTGTCGAGCGTCTTTCTCCATTCTTCTCTGTCTTTCGCCTTGACTAGAATCTGTTTCAATGATTGGCCCGTCTATTCTTTTTGTCTTCCCAACTCTTTCCCTGTCTGCTTCTTCTTTCACCCTGGTACTGTTCCACGAAGGAAGTCCTTTTCGAGCCTTGAAGACCTCGTGATATGGGTTGCAAAGTTTGAATCACTATTCGCCAAGCTCTTCCAACCAGCTTAGTCGGCCTGGACTCGGCTTAGTACTTTTAGTTGACTTGTGGCATTTACAAACACAAGAGATGTGCTTTGTCTTATAGAGAGACGCCTGGTACTTTGAGACATAAGGCACTGTATAAAATTGGTGTCTTGAGATTTTTTTGTGAATGGCTGACTGTTCGGATAACTGCTTGGTTGAGTTTTATGCGCTCTAGACTGTCTCCAGAATTTGAACACTGTTCGCTCCCACGCTGTGCTGCAAAGTATCCGGGATAGGGCGTATTAATACACTTACACCTTCTTCCCTAGTGACACTGGAGGAAAGCTTGAATCAGAACCCCTCCCCCCCCCCCCAGCAATAAAAAAAAACACAACAAAACAACAAAACAATGACTTTAAAAGGCTTAGTCTCTTATTAACATGAAAGATTTGATTAACAAATGAATGCGTGCAAGACTTCGTTATCTTCATTTTTCAAGGAACGCCTATGGTAGACGCCTATGGTAGACGCCTATGGTAGACTTGACTTTATAAGTTAAGATAAAAAAAAAATAAATAAAAAAAAATTTATTCCACCTTTAGGACGCTGATGTTTTTCCGTAATTTCTCTTTCTCTCTTGGAATGTTACAATCAAGTTGTACTACTAATAGTCCTGCTAAGAAAATCTTCATAAGACGGTACGCAAATGATCACGTACCTCTATTTATTTATTGCCTACAAAGAAACATTCGAGTCGAGTGCCCGTAATTCCCGCTGGAAGCATGTTCAAAAATAAAAAGAAGAAAGCCAAATTAAATTCAATGATGATATATTTTGAAAAAATTTCTAGTGATTGTTTTATTTGTAGTAGAATCCCAGTGATTGTTTTATTTGTAGTAAAATCCTTGTGATTGTTTTATTTACAGATTAAGACCTAAATTATTTACTGAAGACTTTGTTAAACAATTTTAAAAAATCAACCCAAAGATTTCGCCTTTGTAACACCCATTGAAGCTGTTCAACATTGACACTGTCACCCATGAATCAAAGCAAGCCTTAGGGGGGGGGGGAGGGGGGAAAGTGTCATTGATTGTGATGGAGGGTCACAAAGCCCCCACCCCCCGCCCTTATAATGTACCATCACGTTTTCATCCATCGTTCAAGAAGAAAAACAAAACTAAAAACAAGACCTCCCTCTCCTCCCCCTCTCCCACTACTCTTTTGATACATCTCTACTTAATGAACACGTCTTTTATATCCCATGATTCGTCTTCTTCCTCTCACGTGACTCCATCAGGCTGATGGGAGATCAGTTTTGCTCACCCCCCCCCCCCCCCGCCCCTCCCTTCAGCTCGTTAACTCTAGGGAAGGAAACAATAGTGTGGTTTGTCTCCCCTTGTTTCTATGTGAGAGGTGCCACACATACTCGGACAGAAAACAAGGAACTCACTAACCATTTGGGATAACGTCCGGGGCGACTCACACTAACAGTGAAGGGTCGTAGATTTACATCTTAGAAAGAAAGCTCAGCCAAATGATTAAAAAAAAAAGGGCGGTACACTAATTTGTATACAGGGGTAGCATTTGTGTCTTTTTTGCAGTGTCTGCTTTACATTTAAATACAGGGATTCCTTCAATCTGTCTCAAAAATCTTGAGTAGTCTCTCTTTGTAATAGAGATGAACTCTGACATCCATTGATTTTAGATGATGAATATCACTTTACTTTCAGTCATTCGTATGTAGGTTTACCATACTTTTTCTTTTTTTATGGCTGACCATTAAACCTTCAAACGTGAATGTTTCTGGAACTTTAATAGAGTTCAGCAATTAGTACATTTCTTCATTGTACATGACATTATCTTTTAAGTTTCAAACGTTACTTCAAAAGAGAAGATGATTACATCCTACACGTAACCCTGTGTCCTGAGGCACCCCAACGGGGGGGGGGGGTATTTTTTGCTTCCCTATTGGACTAATCGTCTCCTCTAACGACTTTTTCCACCCGAGCGCCACGTTGAGACTGAGAAGCATTGCCCGGGAAAACATAACTGTAAGCTGCTAGTGAGGTGAACTTGTTGAACCTTGATGTCTACACTTTTGTCTAAATAAGGCTTTCAAAATGACAATTCAGTAAATCTTAAGTCCGAATAGATCGTTACAAATGTTTATTATTTAAGTGAATTTTTCTTACAGATAAAGTTGCAAGAACTAAATAAACAGCACACAGACACAGAGATGCGACATGAGAACTACGTTACTAGCACTATAACCCAGCCTCAGCTGACATTGATATTGTGGTATGTGGTACTAAAAAGTCGATATTGTGTTTTGAGAAAATAAACAAGCGTAGTTACAAAAAGGATTACGTTTCATTTTTGTATGAATATGCGAAGTTCTAAGAGACTAATGTTTATCTGTACAAAGTATCCAAGGGACTATATTTCGCGTGTAACCAGGCTCTGAGGGACTATATTTCGTGTGTACACAGGTTTTTATCTGTTTAGTTTAAAAGATCAAACAGAACTTAGACCTATGTTTGTGTCAACCAATCGGATTGTTTCACTTCACAAATTAATGCTCAGACCGAGACTAATCATTACAGTAGGTCTGAACACTGACCTGCAACGTCGCAACCTGTGGGCACTTTAGACCAATAGTCACAGGTCTGTACGACGTGGAAACGAACTATTGGTCTCCATTACCAATATATTATGACGTCGCAGGTCAATGATGAGCCCATCATTGGTCTCACTTCGACAGCAACAGCAAAACTCCGTACAATTTTGTGAGTAGAACAACTCGCAGTGAACACACTTTGTTTAGTCATTTTTTTTTGTTTTGAAAGCAATTTAATCCCTTAGATTTGTGAGCTCTAGTTGTGTCTACACTTCGCCTGTGCAGAGAGCGACATAGGGTTTAAATCTAACGTCTTCCTACACTTTAAGAAATCACCTGCAATTCTAATAATGTGTAGTAAACTTTTATTCTTTTGAACACAACCATAAACAAAAAACTGAAGAGAAAGCTAGTTTCATTTTACACATTTTAATCTTTTGTTTCTGAATAAAACTAAACACCAAAAATCAATTCACAATCCTAAAATGCGACCGGCTTCTGTGCCCTGTACCGTAATTAATAACATTTTAAAGCTTTTCAAAGGGTCGATTATGGCTTGGAGCTTGGATAATATAATAACATCTTATAAGTTAAGAATACATCGCGTCCGAAGGTAACTCCCATTACTCAATCACCAGACACATAAATCCATGGGTGGACTGGTTATATGGGAATTCGGAAAAATATCCGCTTGGCTGGCATCCAATAGGCCCTAGGGTTTTTAGGCGAATGGGCCGCTTTCATCGATAGTAAGGTTCGTAAAATTATTTAATTATATTATTCTACTGTAAAAGCTCCCCCTCCCCACGTAGTATCATGATTCATCCTCAGCTTACCTTTTCTAAAAGAACTGATACAGACTTAACAGTTAATGGCGTAGCAACCATTACGCAGTGGCTCAATGCGTCATGGCTAATGACCACACAATTAATGGGGCCAACTATATGTTAATGTCGGGGCCGATTTTGATACCCATTCCGCCCCTGCATGAAAAAACATCTCTCTCTGAGTAACTCTTTTATTTGACCAGATATCGAAACGAATATTTTGCACTTGTATTACATACAACAAGAATGATCTAAATGAATCCCTTGAACTAATAACCAGTCAGCACTGTCAATCTGATACCACTTCTTGGTCACGTTATTAGTACTTCGCAAATCACAGATACAAATTGTATACAAATAGTTTGTACGTTACACCAGCAGACACAAATTGTACACAAATCTAACCAGTTCCGCCCAGTTCTCTCCATCTCTCTAATTGACTCAGTCCCTGGCAGTGTTCTGAACACGTGACCTAGTGTCAGCAGTAACACAATAAACAACGAACCACTAGTCGCTCATTCAATTTCGTCCACTAGTTGGTGACAACAGGCTAACTTGGAGAACGTATTTTAAGACACCCCGCGACCCCGCCCCCCACAGCACCACTTTACCTTCACCGCCCCTTACAACATTCACTCCCCACCCTTACACTCTCTCGACCCTACTTCCTAAATTGTGTGTGTGCGTAAGAGAGAGTGAGTTTAAAAATGCCTGTTAGAAAGCAAAAAAAAAAAAAACGTAAAAAAGACATTTTCAATAGAAAGAAGAGAAAAAAAATCTCTTTCTCAAACAGGACATAGATCACATAGACTAAAGTCGAACTGACGTGCCCCCCCCCCCGCCCCCCATTGAAGAAGGGTCTGAATAAACTCTAGCCCATTGGTGCGTTTAGTAGACCGGATGTAATCTTTGAGAAGCAGTAAGTCACAGGTCAATGTTTGCTCTCTTTTTTACTGGTCATCCCTCTGGACATTCGCCGATAAAAATGACCCAAGTGTTTTAGAAATGTAAAGTATTAAATCATTAGGACTCCCTGTGTGTACCTTGAGAAATGAGTTGGGTGAAATCCTGGGTCGTGCAAGTTGTGCAAGACCATTATTTATAGTTGAGTGAGGAAGCAGTTAGGGTACTTAAAGATTTTGTTTGACTTAATCCAGTCTTAAATCAAGTCCTTACGTTCAACGCTCAACAAAAACCTTTATGGCACGTCAACGTCTTAGGCAAGTGAACAACATGAGACAACTCCACACATTGGGGCAAGTCCACATATTTGGGCAAGTCCACACATTGGGGCAAGTCCACACATTGGGGCAAGTCCACACATTGGGCAAGTCAACACATTGGGGCAAGTCAACACGTTGGGCAAATTCCACACTTTGGTGTTGTCCACAGAATGAGGGTTGAATGATCTCATCTGTTTTTAACAAGTTCAAAAATGTTGGAATCGGAAATATTGGAATGGGTCAAACGAGTTTTAAAATCAAGATGGGTGATGTTTTTTTTTTTTATTATTTGGAAAAAAAGGGGGGGGGGACATTTCTATTAAAGATGTGTTTTGAATGTTTCTTTTGCTTTTTTTTTTTATAAACTTGAATCATGCTTAAAGAGTTCATTAAACATTTTGTCTTCTGGAAATGCTAGTCTGAGGATAAGGAGCGTAAAAACACAGCCATCTATGAGTCTTTGCTAGTTGATTTAAAGTACAGGGGCAGATGAACAACTTGAAAAAGAAACACATCTGTTTAACTTGACATAGTCCATTTGACTCCCAATAGAGCATAAGTCCACAATAGTGCTTCGCCATTGAACTATTGACTTCAAATGAGTCTATGCCCAGCATACCGTCTGGTTTCACTGATCTCTTCCCATGTTTGCTCGGGTCTCCGTTGGTCTCTTTTCTCTTCCCTTGGGGGTTCAAGTCCCGAGCTGTTTATCATCATTTTCTGTTGTTCTTCGCATTGCATGTCCTGTCCAGCCATATTGGCGTCTTTGGATTTCTTGCTGGATTGGTGTTTGCTGGCTTGTTTCCACTAGCGGATCCAGAACTTTGGAGTGGGGGGGGGGGGCGATTTTTTTCCAAACCATAACCCTAAGCATAAACGCGAGTACAGCATATATATACATATATGTATTACAATTTTTTTTAAAAAATAAGCAGTGTTTCTCAACCTTCGGCGAAAGAAAAGCCATGTTGAGGCATTTCTCTTGGTAGCTAGGAGGTCTGGGGGAGCGCTGAAGGCTCACCCAGTGGCAGTGGGGATCGGGGTGAAGCCCCGACGCCAAAAGCGTTTTCTTGCATTCTTCACATCAGAAACGCATTCTACTGAAATCTACAGCTCATAATTCATCTTATTCATAAAGGACCTTTTGGAAATGTTTTACTTCAAAAATATTCTATAATGAATTTAAAGGCCCTTACTACATTGCAAATACAACCGATTTGTTCCTTGAAAAGCTAAAATACCCCACATATTAAGATTAAGGCTTTGAGGATCGCCGACGAAAAAAAATATTCGAAAAAAAAAATAGCCATGTTGAGGCCTTTCTCTTCACTGCTAAGGGGTCAGCGCTAACCCAGAGGGGATAATTTCTGCTAATGATTGCGTTTGGCATTAAAGAATAGGAGGTCGGGCGACTCGATAAAAGAATTTAATTTATAGCATATATAAATTATAATCAGTGACAAATTTAATTATATTTTGTAATTTCTTAATTAACTAAAATACAAAAAAGAAAAGTATTGGTTTGTCCGATGGACGGAATGCAATTGCATGTATCGCCCCTCCCACATGGTATAACCCTTTTTCATTTATATTTACTAATGATAATATTTTAGATCAGAGTGTATGTGCGGCATAATATACAAATGGGTTAAAACATCAATATATAGCTTATATTATATAGAAATTGAACTAATTTTGTTCACAAACTATGATTTCTCCATGAAAATAGGACCGCCACCCATTCAGAGGGCTGGGGTGGGGGGCGGGCAGTAGAAGCAATCACCCCCCCCCCCTCACCGAATCGGCTAACATACCAGAAGTGTAACGATATAATATAAAAATTATATAGTAATTCAATTAATTTTGTTCACAGTCTATGATTAATAAATAAATAAGGATCGCCCCCTCCCCAATTCAAAGGGTTTAGGTTGGAAGGGCAACAGGGGAACGACATAGTATAAAGTTTGGTTAAAATATCAATAACAAGTTTTAATTATATAGATATTTAAGATATTTAATTGATACCGTTAACCGTTATTTCTACAAATAAATTGGATCGCCCCTCTCACTTGAAAGTTTATGGTGGGGGTGGGGGGTTGGGGAGGGCAGATTGATGCCATCGCAACCTCTCCATCCCACCAAATCGGTCAACATACTAGAGGTGGGGGGGGGGCGAAATAATCTAAAAGTAGGTTGAAATATAAATAACGAGTATATCTTATTAACATAACTAATAAATTCGTATACAAATTATGTGATTTCTTTACTAAAATTTGTCCTCCTCCCCTTCCTCCCAAACGCCCCCCCCCCCCCACTGGATTCTGCAGTGATTGTTTCCCACAGATCTAGGTAATGGAGATGTAATACCAGGATAAAAAATATTGCACGTAGAAATCTAATTGAAGTAAGTGTGATAGAAAGATAAATAAAACAAGGTTACAAGACAGTTTGTGTGGAAACACAAACTCAAAATCGACCCTCGAAGTGGTCCACCCAGGCAGGCTTCAATATTTTCAGAAAGAGCATCCAATTGAAATTATATCAATGACAAATGAGAGATAAGAATGAAAAAAGAAAGTTGAAAATCCCAGTCTTCACCAGGACTCGAACCCGGTGCCCCCGGTTCGGAAACCAAGTGATTTACCACATCTACCACGTCTCCCCTGGCCTAACTGAAGTCTTATAATTAATGTAATTGTTTTGAAAGGGTTCAATCTTATTTGAATCCTTGTAAAAATATTCCGCTATAAAAATTTGTTAAGGAAAATGAAGTTTACAAGATTACTATTCGTTTTAATTTAGGTCTAACTTATAATGCATACTAATTAACTTTTTCGCTTTAAAAAACTGCTTGCATAACTGATTTTAAAAATTAGATTTTTCGTTTTCAGGAAAAAAAAAAGTAGCCGTTGCATCAGAACTTTGAATGGTCTAAAATATTGTGATGTCGGATTTTCAATATCTTTTCTAGTTTATGAGATCTAAACGGGAAAGACGGACAGACGGACAGACATTTCGCACAAAACTAATAGCGTCTTTTCCCCTTTCGGGGGCCGCTAAAAATATTGCCATATTTTTAATCACAACTTTATGTAAAGACAATTATATATTTTTTTTTAAAGTTAGAGAAAGCTCAGGCAATATGAATATCAAATAGCCCCAAGAGAAGATGGTCAGATTTTTGTCTTTAAATCGGCTCATTCTACTTGTCCATTTTTTTTTCAATAGACTTCTTTTTGCAAATACATACTCGTGATCAACATTTGTCGGCTTCTTGAGCGGAGCGTTTTATCATATCTTAAAAAAAAACAGACTATTAATCACTTGGCGGTGACGGGCAGAGAAAGTTAGCGAAGAAAACCCAAGCCGCTAGTGTTTTGATTCTAGACCGTCTCTTGCGGCCACTATAGTTCAGAGATGGGCGATGATCTATGGACACCGCCTTTGCAAGAGGTTAAAGAAATAGGGTCTCAGAAAGTTAAGTCTGACGTTAAAATGCAATGTATACAAGCATAAATCAAGTCCGGATAATGAGTATACAGCTCTGAAAAGATATTAAAAGGTGTCTGTGAAGAGATGGAAGTTATAAATTAATGATAGGATCAGCTGGTGGTAGGCTACAAATTAATGATAGGATCAGCTGGTGGTAGGCTACAAGTTAATGATAGGATCAGCTGGTGGTAGGCTACAAGTTAATGATAGGATCAGCTGGTGGTAGGCTACAAGTTAATGATAGGATCAGCTGGTGGTAGGCTACAAATTAATGATAGGATCAGCTGGTACTAGGCTACAAATTAATGAAAGGATCAGCTGGTGGTAGGCTACAAATTAATGATAGGATCAGCTGGTACTAGACTACAAATTAATGATAGTATCAGCTGGTACTAGGCTACAAATTAATGATTGGATCAGCTGGTGGTAGGTAACAAATTAATGATAGGATCAGCTGGTACTAGGCTACAAATTAATGATTGGATCAGCTGGTGGTAGGCTTCAAAATTAATGATAGGATCAGCTGGTGGTAGGATACAAATTAATGATAGGATCAGCTGGTGGTAGGTAACAGATTAATGATAGGATCAGCTGGTGGTAGGCTACAAATTAATGATAGGATCAGCTGGAACTGGGCTACAAATTAATGATAGTATCAGCTGGTGGTAGGCTACAAATTAATGATAGGATCAGCTGGTACTAGGCTACAAATTAATGATAGGATCAGCTAGTACTAGGCTACAAATTAATGATAGGATCAGCTAGTGGTAGGATTAAAATTAATGATTGGATCAGGTGGTAGTAGGTAACAGATTAATGATAGGATCAGCTGGTACTAGGCTATAAATTAATAATAGGATCAGCTGGTACTAGGCTACAAATTAAGGATATGATCTGCTGGTACTAGGCTACAAATTAATGATAGGATCAGCTAGTGGTAGGCTACAAATTAATGATAGGATCAGCTGGTGGTAGGCTACAAATTAATGATAGGATAAGCTGGTACTAGGCTACAAATTAATGATAGTATCAGCTGGTGGTAGGCTACAAATTAATGAAAGGATCAGCTGGTACTAGGCTACAAATTAATGATAGTATCAGCTGGTGGTAGGATACAAATTAATGATTGGATCAGGTGGTGGTAGGTAACAGATTAATGATAGGATCAGCTGGTACTAGGCTACAAATTAATGATAGGATCAGCTGGTGGTAGGCTACAAAATAATGATAGGATCAGCTGATGGTAGGGTACAAAGTAATGATTGGATCAGCTGGTGGTAGGCTACAAATTAATGATAGGATCAGCTGGTGGTAGGCTACAAATTAATGATAGGATCAGCTGGTGGTAGGCTACAAATTAATGATAGGATCAGCTGGTGGTAGGATAAAAATTAATGATTGGATCAGGTGGTGGTAGGTAACAGATTAATGATAGGACCAGCTGGTACTAGGCTACAAATTAATAATAGGATCAGCTGGTACTAGGCTACAAATTAATGATATGATCAGCTGGTACTAGGCTACAAATTATTGATAGGATCAGCTAGTGGTAGGCTACAAATTAATGATAGGATCAGCTGGTGGTAGGCTACAAATTAATGATAGGATCAGCTGGTACTAGGCTACAAATTAATAATAGTATCAGCTGGTGGTAAGCTACAAATTAATGAAAGGATCAGCTGGTAATAGGCTATAAATTAATGATAGTATCAGCTGGTGGTAGGATACAAATTAATGATTGGATCTGGTGGTGGTAGGTAACAGATTAATGATAGGATCAGCTGATGGTAGGCTACAAAGTAATGATTGGATCAGCTGGTGGTAGGTAATAAATTAATGATAGGATCGGCTGGTGGTAGGCTACAAATTAATGATAGGATCAGCTGGTACTAGGCTACAAATTAATGATAGTATCAGCTGGTGGTAGGCTACAAATTAATGATAGGATCAGCTGGTACTAGGCTAAAAATTAATGATAGTATCAGCTGGTGGTAGGCTACAAATAAATGAATAGATCAGCTGGTACTAGGCAATAAATTAATGATAGGAACAACTGGCACTAGGCTATAAATTAATGATAGGATCAGCTGGTACTAGGCTACGAATTAATGATAGGATCAGCTGGTGATAGGCTACAATTTAATGATTGGATCAGATGGTGGTAGGTTACAAGTTAATGATAGGATCAGCTGGTACTAGGCTACAAATTAATGATTGGATTAGCTGGTGGTAGGCTGCAAATTAGTGAAAGGATCAGCTGGTACTAGGCTACAAATTAATGATAGTATCAGCTGGTGGTAGGCTACAAATTAATGATAGGATCAACTGGTACTAGGCTACAAATTAATGATAGGATCAGCTGGTACTAGGCTACAAATTAATAATTGGATCAGCTGGTGGTAGGCTACAAATTAATGATAGGATAAGCTGGTACTAGGCTACAAATTAATGATAGGATCAGCTGGTACTAGGCTACAAATTAATGATAGGATCAGCTGGTACTAGGCTACAAATTAATGATAGGATCAGCTGGTGGTAGGCTACTAAACGGAAAAGTAACGATTTTTTAAGAGAAATCCTTTTTTAAAGCAAGTAGAGAATCCAAATCTATGATAGAGAAAGGCCTTAGGAAAATGTTTGTTACCAAAATAAAACACTATTAAATCAAGTATACAAAATATAAATATCATAGAGAGACATAATACACACTGCACATCACAAAGTGTATAGCCTATTGCTATTTTTAAATAAATGCACTTGGTGTTTCAATAACATGAAAATGAAATTGTATAATAGTATTTAAATACAAAACGTACTTATAAAGTATTTTGCATTTTAGATTCTTTCAAAGGCGACTTTATGATACCCAGTTTGGAGTTGCTTTATCGGCACAATCGTGTGGCTGCTTTATTGCCTTTATACTCTATTAAGTATAGTTGTATAATAGTTGTTGTTGTTTTTTTAGACCTTCCAAATAATAAATGAAAATTAATGACTATAAACATTTTTCCAACACGTTAGAAAAAGAATAAGATTTTTCGTCAGTAATATCTAGTGTCTACAATCAAAATGCACGCAACAGCCATCCCCATTTTACAAGATATTGTTCATTGCTACTTCTACCATTGGCCTATATGAAAGTAAAAAAAACAAGGTTACAAAAGACAGTTTGTGTGGAAACACAAACTCAAAATCGGCCCCCGAAGTAAAATGTTTTACATAATTCGGATAATCCTTCAGAGTTGAAGTTTACTTCCTAGTCCAAACCTCCCGCAGGACGACGGGGGATGGGAGCAGGAAGGGTTTGAACCTTCGATCGTCGATAAATCAAAACGACAGTCCAGCGCGCAAACCGCACGACCAGTGTTCCACCCAGGTAGGCTTCAATATTTTCAGAAAGAACATCCAAATGAAATTATATCAAAGACAAATGAGAGATAAGAATGGAGAAAGAAGGCTAACAGATCTTGTGTAGTGCCCCAACCGTCCCGCAGATCAAAGGATACGTGAAAGTGAATGTAAAGTTAGATGTGAACCTGGCCTAACTAGTTTGTGGTCTATAGGGCAGATGATGTAAAGTTCATCTGTTTTTGTGGCCTACGGTTAACGAGGGTGTCATGTAGCCAGCACAACGACCAACCGCCTTTGCTTTTCCCCAACTAATGTCAGGTACCCATTAGAGCTGGGTAGACTCAGAAGTTGAAAATCCCAGTCTTCACCAGGATTCGAACCAGGGACCCTCGGTTCGAACTAAATAACTTAATTGTTTTGAAAAGGCTCAATCTCATATTCGAATCCTCAAAAAAAAAAAAAAAAAAAAGTTTCCGCCATTTAAAATAAATGTTCACGAAAATGGTGTTTATAAGATTATTATTCGTCTTAAATTAGGTCTAACATATAATGCATACTAATTAGCTTTTTCTTATAAAAAAACTGCTTGCATAATTTATTTTAAAAATTAGAATTTTCGCTTTCAGGAAAAAAAAAAGTAGCCGTTGCATCTGAACTTTGAATGGTCTAAAATATTGTGAAGTCGGATTTTCAATATCTCTTCTAGTTTACGAGATCTAAACGGGACGGACGGACAGACGGACAGACATTTCGCACAAAACTAATAGTGTCTTTTCCCCTATCGGGGGCCGCTAAAAAAACTTGATTACCTTAATATATCTCATTAAAATGTTATGGGGCTAAGGCTTAGACAATAGTAATAATGCCTGGGCTTCTCATACTTTTGCAAGCGACCCGTCCCTCCTGAGGTTTAGGTCCTTTATCTAAAAATAACCATACTATTTCTATTAGGACTTAATGTTACTGTTGTGTTAACACATAAGTAGGTCAATCAACGGAATGTCAAAAATCTATCTTGTAGGACTACGTCGACTGTTTCTTTCTTTCCCGTAGCAAAGGAAACACACACACACACACACAGAGAGAGAGAGAGAGAGAGAGAGAGAGAGAGAGAGAGAGAGAAACTTACTTGTCGACCCATCACTACCAAAACAAAATATATCAAACTATTATTTCGACTTTCGGAACCAGACTAACCAGAAGTGCCATCCTTTTTGAATGTTGGGCCATAAAGCAAAGTCTAGCTCATGTTACTAAAGAGGTACCAATACTTTAGCCACCGCCCTATCCAGAGCTCTTTTCTCCAGGACACATCAATAAAAGCCGTGATGACGTTTTCATGTATGAACTGTGTCACGAGTATGTCGGTCACTTTCAGTAACACCATTTGCCTTTTTGTGTGACATCATAGGCTGAAGTCTGACTTTATTTATAGTTGGACTAGTAGCTAGCCCCTATAGAGATACACTAAACCGATATTCCCTAGACATTTTTTTTTCTTATGTTATTAAACCAACACTGTGCTTCTCAACTTTGAAAAGGGTTCTCAAATTTTGTAAAATGTACGGGACTTTCTTTTCAAAGTAATATCTATTGTATAATATAGGCGGTAATCCCTTTTATAGATTTACAACTGTAGTAAATGTTTAGATTAAAATATCTTTAAAAAATAAACATTTAAATGAATATTTTACTAATTAATGTACTAACTAAAAGAGAACATATATTTAATTGAAAGCCCGCTTCATATTTTCCCATTGTGAATTTAGGTGCTTATTGTTTTTAACCATTGCGCACATGCATTCAGGAAATACTACTATGTAATAACAATTATTAATACCTGCCTACTCCGATGTTTATATCTCAAAAATTGTTATATTTTATTTTTTGTTTTGTGAATACTTAACTTTAAAAATAAAACCGTTCACTATTGAAAGACAAAATTAGTTTTTCGTTGCACCATAATTTTGCAATATCTAAAATGCGATATCGGATTTTCAATATCTTTTCTAGTTTTCGCGATATATACATGACTGATGCACGAACGGACGAAAAGACAAACCCCAAAAAACTTATAGCGGCTTTTCTCTTTCGAGGAACTCTAAAAATGGGGGGAAAAATCTGTAAACTAACATTGTTAGTTTGAAAGAATGACGGCACATGACCAGGTTATTGCTGCGATTGATCTGTGTAATTAAAACATTGTTTTTGTTTGTCTATTTTTAAAAGAATATCTGTAAACTAAGTCTATTGAGGTCAACATGTGTGTGTGTGTGTGCGTGACTTTGTTAAGCTAAGCATAAATATAGAGCAGTAAGAAACATGTGTTCGAACTTGTTCAATAATCAATTTCAAAAGTGGATCTACATGTAACACAAACAAACATACATGACAATGTCGACAATCTTTAGTTACGACTTTCCTTGAAAATATTTAACTCAAGTAAGTATACATTTTACCTTTACCTATACCTTAGTCTGTTGGACCATTAGGGCACCATGCAAGATTTATCAAACGTCTTTCTCTATTCCCCTCTTTTTTTTTTGTCTTGGAACCTCTTTCAATGCCAGTCCCGTCCATTCTTTTACATTGTTTCAACATCGCTTTCTCTGTCTGCCTCTTCTTCTTCTTCATGTTAATTATTATATATCTTTGTAAGCTGTGTAATATATGTATGTATATCTTTAATATTATAACAGATTTCTGTTTTAGGAATGGCTTATATTATATATAACTCCGCCATGTCAAAGCCAGGCTGAGAAAGGAGGAGGGTTGGGCGTAGGGCTAGCTACCCTACCCTGTAGAAATACCATTAGCTACAGAAACAATATATCACATATCTTGTAGTAAACATTACAGTGTTATAATAAGTACACTTTTTTTAATCTGCAGACTAAATAATAACAAAATGTCTTAAACATATGCCTTATAATACATGAAGGTCCAGCTGGTCTAAATAAAAAAAAACAACCTGTCCATGTTTAACTCCAAAGATTCCGTGTTTGTCATTTTGATGATGACCTTTGTGAACTTAAGACTTCACTGAATGTCGCCATAAACTGGAACCCAATTCAGCCATTAAAATGGTACTGGAATCATGAAGGAGACTTTCTCTACAGACTTCCCAAACGTTGACTTGAGACGTGAATTTATATTGGCTGTTTACCCAGTTTGATTTTTGTTGGTTAATGTGATTGGTTGAACCAAGAAGTACCAACAGAGTAGCTAAATAGTTCTCATTAAGTAACTGGGTTCAATGGAAAAATGCTAATTTCCTATTGCTGTATTCAGTAATGTTTCTTACAGAAATAAATATTTCTTTAGTTTTATTTAACCGATGAAATATCTAATGGTATTAAAAAAATCATAACGTTATACCATGGTCTGTACTCTGTACTCATTATCTCAGCACTAGAACTTAGAATTGTCTTATGTTTTACATTACAGACGTTCCATCAAAAGAGTAGATCATTAGATCCTACCCACATCAGTGTAAAAGTGTAAAAAGTACAAGTAAAGTTCCCCTTTCAGACCTTGTGGTTTATAAGGCAGATGATGTAAAGGTCATCTGTATCTGTGGCGAACGGTTAACAACGGTGTCATGTGGCCAGCACAACGGCCAACCGCCTTTTCTTTTCCCCAACTAATGTCAGAACTGGGTGGACTCAAGAAGCGCCCAAAGATCCCGAGTATAAATCTATATTTAGATATGCCTGTGAATCGATCAGTCGCGGGTAAGAATTTATTTCCGGTTTCCAGTCTAGATATAATATATAAGTCATACTTTTTTTTATTGTTAGAGATGTGCATAAATTAAAGAATCTTCACATTTTTAATCCAAGTTTTGTTGTCATAGAAAGCAACTAACTGGAATTTATCGCTGCATTATTTAGCTACTACCTTCACGCCACCACAGAGACAATATAAATAGTCCATTTGGTTCTACTCAAGTTAAATGTACTAGGTTCTATGTGCATGTTCACACCCCAACGAAAGAGAAACAGATGGATGCGTTAATGGCATCCCTGTTGAGTGACGTTTATTTAGCAGGACTAAATGTTAAGTTCCTCTTCCATGTCTCAGCACGCTATGTCTTGAGGAGTTATCGGTACGTATGTCTGACTATCTGTACGTATTATATCTGTACGTACATCTATCTGTACGTATGTCTGACTATCTGTACGTATGTCTATCTGTACGTACATCTATCTGTACGTATGTCTGACTAT
The DNA here is from genome assembly GCF_947242115.1 of Biomphalaria glabrata. Taxonomy (NCBI): domain Eukaryota; kingdom Metazoa; phylum Mollusca; class Gastropoda; family Planorbidae; genus Biomphalaria; species Biomphalaria glabrata. The sequence goes on from NC_074711.1 coordinate 67,663,480, forward strand.
CCATACGTATGCCTATACACTCGATTCCACTCGGGTTGTTGTGAACCAAACTGAATGTGAATGTTTTGGGGAGGCGAGATGGTTGAGAGGGGGGGGGGCGACTTGTGGAAAGTATCCTCCGAGGATTCAATATGTAAATGAAGATTTGGCTCAAAGTTGATCTACGGTGTAAATAAACATTAGTTCAACCAAGGTTAGATGGTTAAAGAGCAAGCTACTCTCTAAATTACCTCAAGGATGTTGTAAACAAAAGACTCGACACGATAGAAATATTATCAACAACAAAAGAACTATCGAAAGTATGTACTGGCTCTAAACTTCACATTGAATATTGGGAAATGTATTTAAAAGGATATCAATTATTTCAAAGTCAACAATATCTTAATCTTATCTATATAGACAAGCAAAGAAGCAACGTGAGCAGAAAATATTAAACGAAGCTAATGTAAGGGAAGTACCGCACAATACTGCAAGTTTTTTTTATCTACTCTTTTTCTATATAAAACAAAAATAATTAGTTACCACTAATTGATTTATTAATTTGTTATTTTTTCTATTCATTCATGTATTGTGTTAGACTAAGGATAATTGTGCAAAGTTTCAACTCCGAGAATAGGAAGTGGGAGAAAACAAAACGTGTACAGGAATCCAGCCAGATAGACAGAGTTGATATACGCTTTGTAAGAAAGGTAAGGGCCATCACGGCACGATATAGCTGCTTTTATTTGTCCTGGTATTACAGTGAAAATAAAACCCAGATATCGAGGCTTGAAAAAAACACACAGACACACATAGCATATTCACGAATATACACAGTGTACTTTAAGCCCACGTGAAAATAGTTGATAGCCAACCGTATATCCAAATTATCGTTCGTAAATCGACATGCTTATAGAATGTTCTATATATATCTTTTTGTGGTCGCGATCAAATAAACTTTTTTGTTTTGGTTTGTAAGCACTTCATATCTTGTACAGAACATGCACATTGGGCAGGTACAACTGTATTACACAGAGTAGAAAACTTAGTCCATTGCCGTCACCTACTCTTTCCATCTACCAAGACCTAGGCCTACTTCTCGCGGTCTCTCAGTAATTCTCAAAATATTGTTCTGTTCAACCATTACATAACATTTCATTGCGAACATTAAAAATGTTTAGATGCTATATAAGAAAAACTTTTTTTTCCTTTGTCATACTTTGCCATTGTTGTAGAATGGTCTAATGCCTCCATTCATAATTATAATCTAATATGTACAACTAAGGTTTCATTCTGTATGTATGGAAGCTACTTATAGAAATCACCCCTCCCCTTTTCCTGTGACCAGTCTAGAAACCTGCTATGAATGTTTCCTATGTCTTAAGGTGTCAGTAGAATATTTTTGAGTCCCACACAAACAGCTTTTTAAAAAAAGTCTAGATCCATAGTCAGTATCACTTTAAAGAAAATCTCAAAGTAGATCTAGTTGTTCGTGGGTTAAATTCATTTAAAAGTGATGGAAACTCGTGTTAGCCTGTCACTAATTTAAGATCATCTTAATTACTTTAAGTCAAGGCCAATTCACTATAACTTGCTATCAAAAGCGAATTATTTACATTCATATAAATCAATATATAAGAACAAATAAAATCATTTTGGTAAGTCGTAAACAAAATGTATAATGTCAACAAAGAAAGTTTGTGCCATACTTTACTATGCCATACTTTACTATGCCATGTTGTGCTAGGTTACGTGTCTTTAACAACGTTTGTTGCTAGTAACAACAGAAGCTGTTCCAGTAAAGGAGCACCCGATACAACAATGTAACATTTCGGCAAAGCTAAATAGCTCAGGGTAAGACATTCACAAATATTTTTTAAAAAAATTTCTTCCGTTTCTGGATTGTTCAGAGTTATTTTTAGATCTAACCTTCCAATGAAAGCTATATAAATGTGAGACAAGAGACTTCAAGGGTCAGTTGTACATTGCGCTTTGTTTCAAAACTTTTACTGTAGATGTATTCATTCAATATATGTATATTATGCCCTTACAGTTGAAGTATTCTTTGTGTCTATTTATTATGCACTACAAGTTTGCGCCATTACATATTACAATGTTCTAAATTAAACAGTAGCGTAGCTAGCGATGTGGTGGTCCGGGCCGCACGAGTTATTAGGCTTCTATTCAAGAGAACTCACGTTACGCCAGGCTACAGTGTTAGTGTTACTAGATTTACTACATCTGGAATAGATGCAATGGAACAACTGCCATGTGATGACCCCACAACGCCTGCCTACATCTGTAACAACTGCCATGTGATGACCCCATAACACCTGCCAACATTTGTCACAACTGCAATGTGATGACCCCACAACGCCTGCCTTCATCTGCAACACTGTAACAACTGCCATGTGATGACCCCATTACAGCTGCCAATATTTGTCACAACTGAATGTGATGACCCCACAACGCCTGCCTACATTTGTAACAACTGCAATGTGATGACCCCATAACACCTGCCTACATCTGTAACAACTGCAATGTGATGACCCCACAACGCCTGCCTACATTTGTCACAACTGCAATGTGATGACCCCACAACGCCTGCCTACATCTGTACATCTGTAACAACTGTAATGTGATGACCCCACAACGCCTGACTACATCTGTAACAACTGCAATGTGATGACCCCACAACGCCTGACTACATCTGTAACAACTGCAACGTGATGACCCCACAACGCCCGCCTACATTAGTCACAACTGCAATGTGATGACCCCACAACGCCTGCCTACATTAGTCACAACTGCAATGTGATGACCCCACAACGCCTGCCTACATTAGTCACAACTGCAATGTGATGACCCCACAACGCCTGCCTACATTAGTCACAACTGCAATGTGATGACCCCACAACGCTTGTGTATATTTGGAACCACTGCAACGCGATGACCACACAACGCCAGCGTCACAGTTATGTTACGCTCTCAACATCAGCTCGTTATAAAAAGGACTTCTGGCTTAATTCTATAACCTATGGTCATCTCTACAGGTCTCTACTACATTGTGTTCAAATGATTAATGCTAAAACATTCTCTTCAATCAAGAACACTATAAACATTTTTTTATTTCACTGGGTCAAATGTTGTGTCTGTAGTCAACTCATTCCCCCAAATATCGTAAAATAAGCCATATAAATAAACCATACCAGTAAAGTGACTTTTATTGTCATAACTTTGTTTGTAGAAACAATAATAAAACAGACACAGACAGGGATATGACCACCATTAGAATATTGAGATTCTTGATATGCAGCTCGCTTTATCGACCAGAGTAGTGACAACGCGTTGCTAGAACTCCCTGGCTGCATAAAGCACTTAGCATGGATAAGATTTGGTCATAAAACGTAACGCGTTGGGAGTTGGTGCCGAGAAATCTATGTCCGGATGTGTTAATTAGACAATAAACACAAAGCACAACAGACATAATGTAAGCGGAAGCTGTTTTAATGGGTCTCGGGTTTTCAAAACTAAAGAGTGCATGGAAAGAAGACATGCTTATAAAAAAGTAAAGAAAAAGAACAAGCAAAATGTAAAAAATAAAAACTACACAGCTTATATAAGGGAAAATTTCTCAATGCTGTAAGATTTATCTTACTTTTCTTAATCAAATAAAAGTTAATTAAATACCACTAATTAATTAATTAATCGATTAATTTCTTTGATTGATTCATGTTTTGTTGGGGACAACGAATAATTTTGCAGTTTCAATTTTATCCAAGAATGGAAAGTGAGATAAAAAAACACGTCCAACTGTTGTACCAGATAGACATAAGCTATGTACACTAGACTATTTGAATCGTTGCACCATAAGTTAGAACATATAGACTTAAGCAATGTACACTAGACTATTTGAATCAAGTTATAACATATAGACATAAGCTATGTACACTAGACTATTTGAATCGTTGCACCATAAGTTAGAACATATAGACATAAGCTATGTACACTAGACTATTTGAATCAAGTTATAACATATAGACATAAGCTATGTACACTAGACTATTTGAATCAAGTTAGAACATATAGACATAAGCAATGTACACTAGACTATTTGAATCAAGTTAGAACATATAGACATAAGCAATGTACACTAGACTATTTGAATCAAGTTAGAACATATAGACATAAGCAATGTACACTAGACTATTTGAATCAAGTTAGAACATATAGACATAAGCTATGTACACTAGACTATTTGAGTCAAGTTAGAACCTAACATTTGTTGACAGTGTATATATCCAGGAAGGTAGAGAATGAAATGATTCCAGTGAATATATAAGGTCACTAGACGTACATTAGCTAATGTATTTTATTTGTTGCCTGCAAGGACCGATGGAAGAAAGGGGATTGATACTGAGAGTTGACCTAATGTGTTTTATAAAGCAGCGGTCAGGGATTGTGGCAGCCTACAGAATGAACTGACTTGAGAAATAGACATAGCTGCTTTCTGTCCAGTTGTGTTGGTCTGTCTGTCTGTCTGACTGTTTGTATCCTCATTTCACCTTCTCTGTCTCGTTCTCTCTTTCTCTCTGTAAATATTTTTTTTCTCTAAGTCTCTTTTATCCAAGTCTTCTTTCTCTAAGCCTCTTCTCTCTTTTAGTGTCTCTCTTTCTTGTTCTATACATCCTTTTTAGTGTCACATTAAGAATCTTATTGACATGTTACATTTTATTTCAAATGTTCTTGAGACCAATCCCAAAGTTTCAGTCGCTGCCTTTTCAAAAGCAAGTAAAAACCAAGAAAAACAAAACCTACTTTCAAGAGAAAAGCTTCTAGGAAGTGTCATTGTATCCAATAGTTTGGATCAGTCATGCAATTAAATTTGTAATAGATCTAGACCAGTAAGTCAGAGCGATTAATACACATTTTAGCAATTGTTTTTAGCGGCCCCCGTAAGGGGAAAAAGCCGCTATTAGGTTTGTGCAAAATGTCCGTCTGTCCGTCTGTCCGTCTGTCCGTCTGTCCGTCTGTCACACTCAGATCTCGAAAACTAGAAGAGATATGAAAAATATTATTTCATCATTAAATCCGGCTTGAAAAGTTTAGGTGCAACGGCTACTTTTGGTTTTCTAAAAGCAAACCGTTTAATTTATAAAATTAATTATGCAAGCGATTTTTTCATAAAAATACACCAATTCTAAAACAATTACGTAAATGTAAGGGAGGCAATGTTACAATATGCTAACAAAGATGGACAATTTTTGTGTATTTTCAGTATCACTAAGTCAAATATATTTTTAAAATGTACAGGAAATGTTTACAACAAATACAAATAATAGTTAAAGACGTTTTTTCTGGTCAACTAGCTGCTAAAATTAAAAGAAAACATTTCTGTTTGTTTATAAAGGCTAATAATGCACTTTGTATGTAAATATCACGCACATTTTTTTTAATGGACTTTTTATGCAGCGATTTTCGTGCAGTAGCGTAACGTCGCAACATGATCAGGTGCTAAACCAATTCCTTAAACTTTTTTTAAAAATCAGATTTTATTTATTTTTTGTTTAGCGACCCATCCGAATAAAAGAAGCTTATTTTTGTGCGTTTTGTCTGTTGGTCGGTCTGTCCGTCACGATTAGATTTAAAAAACTAGAACTCTAAAAGCTATTGAAAATCTGATTTACCCTTTAATGTTCCTCCCATAACATCTCAATAGTTTTAAGTATCTAAAATTGATTGTTCCGGATTTTTTTGTGCAAAACTAATCAACGCCAACAAATGTTTGTTTGCTCTTCTAACTTATATTACATTCAATTTCCATGCTTAAACGTTGCAAAAACACATTATCAATAATATGTTGTTCCGTTTTTTATGTAAATAGCATATTAATGCTAAATCAAAATCCTTATACTGACTTATATTTCATTAAGTGTAAAAATGTTCCGGATATTGTTTTATAAAACATGAATTATGCCTAATGATTGTTTGAAATCGCATAAGGCTTTTAAAAAAAGTAATTTACTAGAATTGATTACTGAAAATTACTTTTTAGACATTTAATTTTCTTGTAAAACATAACATAGAAGTTTTGTAATCGATAAAGAAAGTTCCGGATTTTGTTTCTTACAAATCGTCGCCAGAAATTTCCGAATTTATTTAAAAATCTACTAACGCCAAATAATTGTTTGAACTCCCTCTTCTAATTAATAAACAAATAATCTTCTCATTTACGAAATAATGTTTTTACGGATTTTTATGAAAAATATTTTAACTCACTACTCTCTTACAGTACATTTAACTTTCTACCTAAAACATTAAAAAATCTAATTATCGTTAATATTATGTTCCGATTTTTAAGGAAAACAGAATCCAAACACCAAAGTAATGTATGAAAATCTCTCCACGTGGCTGTAGTACATCTAATTTTTATACGAGACCATCCAAAAAATTTAATTAACGGTATTACATTTATCTGAAATTCTCTTTTTCTTTTACTATTTATACAAACATCCGGAACAATCTATTATATAAACTTTTCAATTGTGTTCATACCTAAAAATTATTGCGATGTTTTGAAACGTAAAATAAAGGTTAATCAATTTTTAATAACTTTTAGTTGTTTTTTTTATATCAAGATAACGGACAGACCGACTGACAGACAAAACGCAAAAACAATGTGGCTTTGATCCTTTTTAAATAATATCTATTAGAACTCAGTGCACCAATGTCTATGAACCCTCGTTAAATATCTCGTGTAAATAAAGACATTTTTTTTTTATGGTACCGGTACTAGCCTATTGTGAGAAAATGGATTTTTTTTTTCTTTGACGTCATATGAATGAACTCTTTAAATGTAATGTTAAAAGAACGCACTCGGTGCACCAATGTCTATTAACCCTCGAAAAAATTGCTTGTATTAATGAAAACATATTTTAGTCTAACTAAGCCGTGTGACGTAGTGTTTTTTTTTTCCTTTGACGTCACATGGAATGAATTCTTTAAATGAAATGCTAAAAGAACGCACTCGGTGCACCAATGTCTATGAACACTCGAGAAATGGCTCGTGTTGATAAAGGTGATTTTTAGTCTAGCTAGGCCTTGTGACGTAGTGTTTTTTTTTCCTTTGACGTCATATGGAATGAATTCTTTAAATGAAATGCTAAAAGAACGCACTCGGTGCACCAATGTCTATGAACACTCGATAAAAGGCTCTTATAGATGAAGGCGATTTTTAGTCTACCTAGGCCGTGTGACGTAGTGTTTTTTTTCCCTCTGACGTTATATGGAATTAATTCTTCAAATGAAATGAAAAAAGAACTCGGTATAGTAATGTTTATTAAGCCTCGTTATGTGACTCGCGTTTAAAAAAGGAATGATATCTTGATTTAGATCTAATCTGGATTTTTTAAACTAGATCTAGATTTTTATTACAGTATATCTAGATCTGGATTTATATTCTAATTAAAATTATTTTAGAGTCTAGATCTAGAATTTCTAGATCTAGTTTAGACTAAAATAGACTAGATTAAGATGTAGAATTTCAATTTCTAAACTTAAAGTGTAAAAAAAAAGTGTAGATTTTCATTTCCAAACGTTTTGATCAATATTGTAATGTTTTAATATACTAAAACTAATCTACTATTTTTTTATTAAATTTAAATTTACGGCAAATGAATCTTTGAAACATTATTACTTTTGACCATCGGATGGCTGCCTGGTCGTGCGGTTTGCGCGCTGGACTGTCGTTCAGATTTATGGATGGCCCAGGGTTCAAACCCTGCCCGCTCCCATCCCCCGTCGTCCTGCGGGAGGTTTGGACTAGGAAGTAATTATCTTCAACTCTGAAGGAACATCCGAAACGTGTAAAACATTTTACATCAAAATTAAATCACCTCTTGAATATTATTTGCGAATATGCAGATCCGACAGGGATCCGACTTCGACGGGGGCCGCCTCTGAGTTTGTGTAACACAAACTCTCTTTGTAATCTTGTTTTGTTTTTGTTTAGCGCTATTTCATTCTTTTAGCTTTCACACTAGGCTATGATTCTATCACTTGTCTAGACCAGTTGGGAAAATGGGCAGGGGGTGGGGAATTTTACCGTGACTGGTTTTTCAGACTCGTGGCTCCCACCTCCTCGAGCCGACGTGTTAACCACTCTGCTAGTGAGATACTAATGACTAGTGAATATTGTGTAGTTATAGATTGTTTGTTTCAATTTAGAGCGGCGACCTGTAAAGGGGACTAATTCAGCGTATATCACCACTTCAGTCAAGTACAATTTCTTTCCCTTGTTCGAGATACCAAACAAAATAATTTATTACCAATAGCTAACTAGCTAATTGGTTCTTTTTTTTTTTTTATGGATGCTTGTGTTGTCAGGTAAAAGAAATAATTCTACAAAATTTCAGGTTGATCCGAGATTGGGTGTGGTAGAAATATAGTGTACAAAGTTTTGACCAGACAGACAGAAAGACAGACAGAATGAGGTCTGCTCTAGTCGAAACTCGAGCTTGAGCCTCTATGATGGAAGGCAAACGTGTTTTGCCACTGTTCTATAAAAATATTAGGTTTTATTAATCTATTAATAATTTTAAATAATTAAATAAATTTGTAAACATTCAACTTGATCCGAGAATGGGAAGTTTGGAGAAATAAGTGTAAAAGATTTTGACCAGACAGACGAACAGACTGACAGAGTGACTTGATAAAAATTCAAAGAAAAATGTTTAGAGCTTGAACTGTCCATCACTAACATTAACCATGCTAGCAGGCATACTCAGGCGTACATTCGGTCTCATCATTGTGGTACTGCTTAAATAGATGATGTACAGAGGAAAATAGTTTCCAGATATGAAATGTTAAAAGTTACACCATTAATTTCAAATAGTTCTCGTTTCAAAGAAATTTGGATTGTGGTCTATAGGCGGGTTGTAACTCGAACATATGGCTGAATGTAACACGCTTTTTTTTTCAAAACTTCTATCAACTCACTCTGTCTGTCTGTCTGGTAAAAAGGGTGTACACGTTATTTCTCTCTCACAAATTCTCGGATCAAGTTGAAACTTCGCACAATTATTTATTAGGCATAGACAAGATATGAATCAATAAAAATAAAGTTACCCTTTTAGACAATTAATTACTGGTAATTCATTATTTTGTTTAATACTAACTATGGAAACTAATACTTCAGTTTTTCACAGATATGGCTAAATTTGTTTGGTTTAGACCTCTTAAATAATTGTTAACTCTATCTATCTCTCACGTATCCTCCGATCAAGTTGATTCTGTAAACAAGAATGTACTGTACCTAGTAAAACAAAAATACTCCATTAGTTAATTAATTATTAGTAATTATTTTGTTTGATATCAAATAAGGGAAATAACTTGTACATTATTGATATATATATACTTTTAAGGGCGGAGTTCTTTTCATTTAAATAAACTTGTTTTTCTTTATAAAGGATTTGTTTCCATTGACCCTGCTGTGTTGTATCTGTAGTTCAACATGTGATCTGTAGCCCGCATCACTTCAGTTCTTTCCTCACAACTTACACCTTTTTATTTTATCGGTTACTTCCCTTGCACAGGCAGACGACAACAATGGCGACATCTCTTTGACCACACAATGTGCAGAGCGTTTGGCTCACATTGACAAAGAGCACATTCGCCACATTTCAACACCTACCTCTATCAATCACTCCCCCATCTCTCTTTCCTTCTCTCTCTCCCTCTTCTTTATGCATCCCTCTCTCTCCCTCTGTGACGCAAGACTCGTAATGTTTTTTTTTTGTTTCACTTCCGAGGCGCTGGTCAGGAGTAAAGAGCCCGCTAGAAGAACATAGAAAACAAACCCCACATCCACAGCCTCGCACTCAGTCTGTAAGCCAGAGATTCATTCACAACTTCTCTTGAATTCTCCGATCTTTATAATATGTGTGAATTAACAAAAGGCGACACATGTGTGCAGTAATATTTGATTCCCGGTTGATGTCGTGCTGATAGCCTGCCCCTGATTGAGGATGGACATGTACTCGACATTCCAAGAAAGGCTAACAACATCCCACTTCTCTCTTTTTCACTTTTTCTTTCAGTTCATGTTTGGTTTTTTTCTTAGGGCCAAACTACGTAGACCAAAAATCTTTTTCTGCCTAATTTGACCTTGAGAAAGGAAAGAACAAAAATGGATGCTAAAACTCTTAAAAACATGTCAATTAATGATCTGACGTAGGCTTACAGAGCAAGAGAGTGAGAGAGAGAGAGAGATTTAGAGAGAGAGAGAGAGAGAGAGAGATTTAGAGAGAGAGAAAATGAGAGAGATTGAGAGAGAGAGAGATTGAGACAGAGATTGAGAGAGAGATTGAGAGAGAGATTGAGAGAGAGAGAGAGAGATTGAGAGAGAGATTGAGAGAGAGAAAATGAGAGAGATTGAGAGAGAGAAAATGAGAGAGAGATTGAGAGAGATTGAGAGAGAGATTGAGAGAGATTGACAGAGAGATTGAGAGAGAGAGATTGAGAGAGATTGACAGAGAGATTGAGAGAGAGAGAGATTGAGAGAGAGATTGAGAGAGACAGTGAAAAAGAGAGAAAGAGAGAATGAGGAAATCAAATATTAAATCTCCTTGAAATAAACATATGGACGAAGCATTGTGACAGAAGAGTTTCTGTGATACACACTTGTTGCTGTTTTCTATACCCACCAGTAAGTGCCTCTATTTCACAAAGATTATATTCAATTATTCATACAAGATAATATGTGTATAGCTCTGGCTTTGTTCGTTTCTAGCTCCATGATCTTATCCATTACTAGATCCATCACTAGATCCATTACTAGATCCATCACTAGATCCATTACTAGATCCATCACTAGATCCATTACTAGATCCACCACTAGATCTATTACTAGATCCATCACTAGATCTATTACTAGATCCATCACTAGATCCATTACTAGATCCATTACTAGATCCATCACTAGATCCATCACTAGATCCATCACTAGATCCATTACTAGATCCATCACTAGATCCATTACTAGATCCATCACTAGATCCATTACTAGATCCATCACTAGATCCATTACTAGATCCATTACTAGATCCATCACTAGATCCATTACTAGATCCATCACTAGATCCATTACTAGATCCATTACTAGATCCATCACTAGATCCATTACTAGATCCATCACTAGATCCATCACTAGATCCATCACTAGATCCATTACTAGATCCATCACTAGATCCATCACTAGATCCATTACTAGATCCATCACTAGATTATTCACTAGATCCATCACTAGATCCATTACTAGATCCATCACTAGATCCATCACTAGATCCATCACTAGATCCATTACTAGATCCATTACTAGATCCATCACTAGATCCATTACTAGATCCATTACTAGATCCATCACTAGATCCATTACTAGATCCATTACTAGATCCATCACTAGATCCATTACTAGATCCATTACTAGATCCATTACTAGATCCATCAATAGATCCATCACTAGATCCATTACTAGATCCATTACTAGATCCATCACTAGATCCATCACTAGATCCATCAATAGATCCATCACTAGATCCATCACTAGATCTAGAGATAAATTGTGGCGTTCGTGGCCTACTGGTCAGCGATATTCGTTGGAACTCGAGCGATACTTAGTTTAAATCAAATCAACGAGTAAAGAAACTATTATACCAACATATTGTAATCTACTCAACGATACCCCAGAATGAAAGAATCGAATGTCATTGGTTATCTAAAGACAGATAGTGAAATATTTGTTGATTTTTATAATTTTAAATCAACTTATACTTTCACTAGGATCAAAGAAGGAACTATGTTCACAGTTTGAAGACACTTTGAAAATAGACCAGCTATTTATTCTTATAAATATAAATCAAGGAATACCAGGGAAAAAAATGTTAATCAATCTGGTTCTGGTATAACTAATACCTGAATGACGTCATCAATATGGCTGTTGTTATACGCTCAACTCAAAGCCACCGTTTTCAATCAATAAAGATTTCATAATGTTGCTAAGAAACAAGAGGACGGCTGAGAATATCCATTTACACCAACTCGGTGAGTCTCAAACGTTTGGCCTATTTATTCAGACTGCTGTTTGTTGTGTTATGTAGGCCTATACAAGTAGTTAATGGTATATAGACTTAAATTGAAGAAACTCCAGTGTGGGCCATTTGTAAGCCTCCATGCACACAATTGTCGCAAATGAGAATGTAATCTCTTGTAGCATGGTCTAGGTCAGGGGTCGGCAACCTTTTCAGTCGGAAGAGCCAAAAATTACAATTTAAAAAATTTCGAAGTTTTTAAAGAGCCACAACATTTTTTTTCTGCCAACAATAAAAAGTACTCGCATAAATGAAGTTTTTTATTTTAAAAACTAATCTATTTATTCATAAAAAAATCTTTATTTATTTATATATAAATAGCGTTTTCACAACAAATTAAATTATATATATATATGGAATTATTGAATAATTATTTATTATGTTATTAAATAAATTAAAACCGTCATTAGAGAGATTTCACAGACTGACGACAGCGACGAGGCGTGTCACGAGGATGGGGTGCGGTAAAAGCGAGTACAAAAGGCTGAAAGATAGAATCTGTGTCTAATGCTCGTTAATCGATTTAGAAAGGTTTTTTAAATTTCTGAAAAATTAATAATATTTGCGTATGGAACTAAAGAGCCGCAGCTTCACATCCAAAGAGCCGCATGTGGCTCGCGAGCCGCAGGTTGCCGACCCCGGGTCTAGGTATCTGGCAGTGCATCTCTGGGTTTTTCCTGTCTCCACTCAGGACAAGACCCTAGCATGCACCAGCCCTGTCTTTCTCAAGACATATCAAGCGTTTGAAACCAGTCATGGGTACCTGACATTTATGGGGGCGGGGGGGGGGGGGGGGCGGTTGTTCGTAGTGCAGGCACATAACACTTTTGCGAGTTGTCAGTCAGAGGAAGCACTCGCCATGAGATTATTTGTTGTAGACGGTCGTTGTCTTCTACTATTCCATACCTGGTAGACAACTAAACCGCTGTTGATGTATTTAATCGTAACTTATAAAACTTGAAACAACTTGAATCACTTCTTTAGTGAACCAAACTAAAGATACATTTGTATGACAATACAGACCAAATCAACTTGAGATCAATGAAATAAATAAGAAGAATTTGATAATAATATAAAATCGTATTCTGAACAAAATCTAACTCATTAACATGAAACGTCTTTTCACTCTGGCATTCAGAAGTCGTCTCCCTGTTTTTGACACTCGTTGGCTTGTAGCAATAAACTGCTGGTTGACCTCTGTAGGCGTAATATATCTGAACTAATAAAACTTCTTTGTAAACAATACTATATATTATTCTAGTTATAATATAGACAAAATCAAGTGGATATGACATAAACTAAATGTAATAGATGACTAGACTTAACTATGAATATTTTTTTACAAAATCTTACTCACTACAATAACATAACCTGTAAGTCTCGTGTTCTGGAGTTGTCTACCCTAGCTAAAACCTCTGACGACAATGCGACATATCATGTATCATTCACACTACATAGCTAACCTCTTCCCGCCGTCACCACGGAAACACACACACACACACTCCAAGGCACCAATGAGCATTATGTCGTCTGACCCACAAGGTCTGGAAGGAAGCAGACTATTACTACAGTTGACTTATCTGAATTCCGTTGTGAATAAAACATAGAGGAAACACAGCGAAAATGTCTTGGAAGGTAGAGCCGAAGAACATAAAATGCAAGGTAGTCTTACAACATTACACATAGCGCACATTAGGATTCAGTTAATGAATGGCGTGGGAACATAACAACATGAGGAAATAAGTTATTCACCCTCCCTTCTCCTCAATTGTTCTTCTCACTTCAGAATTGGCATCTGTCCCCCCCCCCCCCTTCCCGAGTAGACACCAAGAAAATGCATTTGTGCAGCTTAGAATTAAAGAAAACTCTTGGCATTTACAGCGCTTCACCAGACTTTTTAGATGTAATAGTGGAGGGAACCAGGTTTGTCTTTAGGACAAATGTGTGTGTGTCTATGTGTGTGTAGATACATTTTTGACCAGCATAATACCCTGCTGGAAAATCCATTCTGGATTACCCACTCCTTTCCATTATTGAAGATTTATCATGAAATCTGCTGGAGCCTTCTCGCTTTCTGTCACATTTTAATTGAGACAATACTCTGAGAGTATTGAGAGAACTGGGAAAGAAACGTACGAGATCTTTGAAAGTACTGAGAGAACTGAGATCTCACTGACCTAGCTTTGAGAGATATGTGAAAATACTTAGAGAACTGGGATAGTACTGTGTGTGAACCCTAAGAGAAAGAGTAGTTACAAATTTGTGCATGAATTATTAACAAGGACAAAATGAATGATTATTCTTTATCTAAACTAATGGCTGGTGGGCTAAGATTAAACACCAAGATGCCAACACTATTTAAAAGTTTTATTTAAAAAATTAAATCGAAATTGAAGCTAAACTTTCGTTACTTTCGTTTCGTTTCTTTTTCTGGCCATCGATCTACACTGTTGGTAGACGTACTTTTCATGTTCTGAAGCTGGTCATATTTTCAGAACAAAGACTACGCTTAGATTTAATTTGCAAGTAACACGTATTCCCAAAGAAACAACAAGGCTCAATTATTATTATTGAAAACAAAAGGCTCGTATTGTTTCCTTGTTCCGTCTGATCAAGTTGTTTGCGTTGAACAGACCGCTAAATCTGGCAAGTTTGAGATAAAACCAAATGATACAAGTAAATGTAATTCAATCATTGTAATTCTATTTTGGCCTGTTTCGTGGCTAGTGTAAACAGACGGAAAAACATTAAGTTATTGTTCTCAATTTTTCTGCTGCGAATGTTCGAATTAAACAGGCCACAACTGAGGGGTTTCTTGATAGATCTAGATCTAGCTGTAAATGGGTAATATGATAAAGCGGGACAGCTTTCTCAGCCAACGGTCAACGAATCCATTAAAATATAAACTACCTCATATTATGACAAGATATCTTCAAGACTTCATGTTGTATGTTGATTGTCTCATGTTAATGGGGCTAATATCAAACATAAACCCTAGTGCAGCGATTCTCATCCTATGGAAGCAGTGCCGTGTTTACCTTAACACATTTTGCAGGCCAGCTACGAAAGCTGTTTGTTAACACAAAGATGATTTTATGACAGTCAAACTCATTACAGACATTAGTGCGCTGTGCCTAGAATGTCTCATATTGGTCACTACCGTTCTTAATTTGACTTGGCGGCCCTAGGGGTTGACGAGTTGTGTAACCGCCACAGGCAACGCGCATGAGCGGGGCCCCGAGAAATTCCCTTGTCACCGTCGGCTTCGGAAACCGGACCAGTTCGAATAAAACGAGGACTTATTACTTAATATTGTGAAGTCTTTACCGGCATTTATGATATCAATTACCATGAAAACTCTCAACATATCATTTTATGTAAGGTAATATGTTTTCCAACAATTATAAGGCTTACAGCGTTAGATGCGGACAAGCGCGATGTGTTACAGTATATATGGTCTACGCTTAAGCTCCCGGGTAAGCGTATGCCACCCCCCCCCCCCTTCTCGCTGCCTCACATAATGTTTTGTAAAATGTTTTACATGATTCGGATGTTCCTTCAGATTTGAAGATAAGTTTATCCAAGCCCAAACCTCCCGCAGGAAGACAGGGAAGGGAGCCTGCAGGATACGAGCTCGGTCCATCAAGACTCCCGAATGACACCCCAGAGAAGGGACGGACTGGGTGTCAAAATTGGTCCGAGCATTTCTATACAATGCGGCCCATAAATTGTATGTCATATGATGGGCATCCAATCATATCTGTCCTCAAAAGCATTATGTAAAGTTTAATTATGTATCGAAAGTATTTTGCTATATGGATGAATTTTTAGTTGATTTTGAAACTATTCAATAAGAATTATTACTAAATGAATAAAGTATAAACCTTGGAATAGTGAATCTCTTATTATGAAAACATTTCAGCTACCGTATACATTAACACATACATGTACTTGGCATTCAAATTTAAGGCATTCAAAGCTTGTTGGGTCTTATTTTTTGATTCGCTGTCAAAATCATCTCTAATAAAGGTACAGAAGTAATAAAAGTACAAAGAAAAGCTAGATGATAGACTAATGACACATAGAGTAGATGATAGACTAATGACACATAGAGTAGATGATAGACTAATGACACATAGAGTAGATGATAGACTAATGACACATAGAGTAGATGATAGACTACTGACACATAGAGTAGATGATAGACTAATGACACATAGAGTAGATGATAGACTAATGACACATAGAGTAGATGATAGACTAATGACACATAGAGTAGATGATAGACTAATGACACATAGAGTAGATGATAGACTAATGACACATAGAGTAGATGATAGACTAATGACACATAGAGTAGATGATAGACTAATGACACATAGAGTAGATGATAGACTAATGACACATAGAGTAGATGATAGACTAATGACACATAGAGTAGATGATAGACTAATGACAGAGTCCATCCAACTCTAACGGGTACAAGATTAGATTCATACCACCGTCGATCTCTATGTTTAGTGTGTCTGTAAGTCATTGAAGTCTACTAGAAGCACCATATACAGATGTCGGGGGGGGGGGGGGGGGTATGTACCACAATGCTTTAGATTAGTTTTAGATTTTAAAGTGTAAAAGATTTTTTTTTTAAATCACGACGCTCAAAGTTTTGCATTTAAAGAGAATATTATACAATCTTTTAAAAAATTATGACCTCAATGCGGCCCTTTCGGTTGCCCTACCAGATCAATTAGGTACCGGCCCTAATGCCCATATAGCCAGTCCGCCCCAGGCAGCCACCATAGCCACTGCTAAGGCCACCTCTGTTTCTTACCTGCTCTCTAATTCCTATGATTATTTTGGAGTCAAGTAGAATTCATTTCTGTAGCTCTGAATGTAGAAAATTGCTTGACTAACAGTGATCACACTCTAGCTAGCTAAAGGCGTGGGGGACACTGGATGACCATTTTCGTCTGGTTAACGTCACAGATTGAGAGACACTGCTGTGTAATGCAAATACTTCTTAAGTCATGCAAAGTTAAGCAAGTAATGTTTCACATTACTTTTATTGTTAAGATTCGTACAAACCCCTAGTCTCCTCGTACTAGTTATTGCTCCAACTCGCCCGTTATTTTTCGGGGTCGTTAAATTTCTTTTTCTTTATCCAACTCCCGATGTTGTAGCTTTATGCCTCTCAGTTCCGATAGTCGTTGTGGAACTCTGGCTGTAACAAGAATGTGTCCTCGCTGTCAGAAAAACCATTTCCATAATCGTTTTACGTCCCAAGAGCAGGGTCGGTCCTACAGATTGCGGGGCCCAATGCGAAACGGATTGCGCGGGCCTAGTCTGGGTAGGGATAAGGATAATAAGTGAAAATTAAGATTTTTATTAGAAAATAAATTCCTTTTTGCATTTTATTCGTACTTTACTAAGTGCAAAATCACGATAAAATTAACTTTACGAGCCATCTACAATAGAAGATAGATGTCCAACTTAAAGCCGATAAACATTCCAATCTGCCTTTTAGATTTACTATCGACTAGCAAAATATCGCTTTTGATTTTTTTAAGAGATCGAGATCGATTTAGATCTATATTTAAATGCCATTGACTATTTCAGTAAATTAGTTATTGGAACATAGGCCTACTGTTTTGGTTAAAATTCGCCCTATTATTTTTATTAATTGAAAGCTGACAATGCCTTTTTTTAATTGCGAGAAGGATTGGCGTTTTCGATATTGAATGACACCCCAAAATTACCATTTTGTCTATTTTTCAGAACATGTTTTGAATTTTCAAGATATTTTAATAATTTCAGGAGATTTTCATGATTTTTTTTTCCATATACTTTGCAATTTCAGGAGCTCCTGGAAAATCAGGAGACCGCTGAAACCCTGTTATAAGTTAAAATGGTTTAGTTTAATAATTTACTACTAGAGTTAGCGCGGGGCCTATGAAAGTGCGGGGCCAACTGCGGCCGCATAGGTTGCAGTGCCCTAAGGCCGGCCCTGCCCAAGAGTATCTGCACCCCAGAAGACCCCACTCAGCTTTTGTGTCATGCTTGTCTCCAACTGGCTGCGAAAGTGTTACTGGCCATTTGAGTCCTCCCACCTGGTCCACTTCTTGCACTAGACGGTGTAGTCTGCAAGTGTGATTTTTCTTGTAGCCCTGAAAATTGCACACTTTTAAAGTAAGTCAGATGATTGCTGAAATTTTGTGGGTTTACCAAAGATAGAGATTTTGTTTAGTTGGATTTCTTGTACTAGATTAAGATCTAGATGTCACAGTGCAGCGTGCAATATTATTGTGCGTCTTTATCCATAATGTCAGATCTTTCGCAGGGTGCAGTATTGCATAGTTCTTTAATGTGTTTTTATAGGTAGTAATTTTGGGTGATCTTCCTTGTGCTATAGTTAAAAGAAAAAACATGACACACTCATAAAGTTTAAATTTTCCCTCTTTTGAGAAAAGGAAGTAACAAAGTCATGAATGCTTAAAACTTTAAATAACACCATCTTATAGTGTTTTGCTGTAAAGAAAAAAAGTTAATTGCACTTTTACCAATTAGTAACTCTAATTTTGCCAGACTTGCTGGATTATAAGTTATTCAATGCAGAGCCAATATTCGCTTGTTATATGAAAGTATTAAATTAATTGTGAATATTTTCGGATCTGTCCGGATTTCTTTTACAGGCCTATTGATATACATATTCGTACATAATACAATGGAAAAATCTTTTTTTTTTTCAAAACAGATGATATATCATTAGAAAATTCATGGTCTGCTTCGGTTTTTGTATAAAAACACAAACTCTCTTTGTAATCTTTTTTCAACAAGAATAAAAACATATTTATCTTCACAAATACCAATCCGGGATCAATTTCGATAGTACTGTTGGACTTGAAAAAGTCTTTTTTTTTCCGCGTATATATATTAGAGAAGTCGACATTGTTTTGCTTTTTAAAACTATTCCCATCTGAATAATTACACATATAACTATTGGGATTGCAGATTACAGATCTGATCTGTAGTAGGATGTCAGAAATCTCATTCTGTTTAAAAATACCAAAATGTATTTTATCATTGGATAGCGTTGAATAGAATCAGATAAAAAGAAATACTGACACCATTACATCATCTCTTTGGTTGTTGACGTTTTCAATAAATCCAAGCTACTTATTGATGTATCCAGGGAGGAAGTTCTGAAGTCACTACAAGTCAGTGATAAAGCTTGCACTACATAACAAATCATGGGAAGTGTACGTGACTCCTCTGTAAAGGGTCACGTTGGACTTCATATAAATGTATAGTTAGAAAAGATACATATTTGAATTCTGTCCAAGGACCTAGCCTCCCCCGTCACTTCGAAAAAAGGCCGTAGGTCCCTTACCCATGTATACATCATGTTTATCACTCCTTCTTGCAGACGCTTTCTCACAATTATACCATGTGACAAGCTGACTAAACAACCATAGCAAGAAATATAATCATTTCATTTACACTCTCACACACAGACAGACACACATACCTTTTTTTGTTATAGCTACCATACAATAATTACTTTTGTTATGGCTACCATACAATAATTACTTTTGTTATGGCTACCATACAATAATTTTTTACTTTTGTTATGGCTACCATACAATAATTACTTTTGTTATAGCTACCATACAATAATTACTTTTGTTATAGCTACAGTACTACAATATTTCAATGCTTCTCTTGTAAAAAGAACTTTATACAGTGCTAGACATATATTACCCGCGGCCCCCGGGTCTTAATTTGCGTATCACTGTCGATATAGTCACTGAGAGTGTTTTGTAAACAATTTAACGAAATAATAATGTTATAAGTAAAGCGAATGCGGAATGCGTGAATGTAAAAATAGTATGAATGGAGCTATTAAAATAGCTAATCGACTTAAATCCATTTTTTTCAAATAAAAACATTTGCTTGTAAAGCTACATATATTTAATTAAAATTAGAAATGAATAGACTTAAATTTGTATGTTCATGTGTTACAGTATAAAGTTGATCTTGAGGTAGAGATAGATCTAGATCTAGGCTAATCTAGAGTTAAATATTGGCTTGGATAGATTTCTTTCTGCGCGTGCGTGACCTTTTTTATTAGAGGTACGCGATTCATGATCGGAACTATTAAAATATATCTCAACACGGCTTCGCAGTTTTAGCGAACGATGTATGAAAAATGCTTTATAAAAACAAATTTGAATGTTAATTTGATTAAAATATGAAATGAATGGACTATAATTAGTATGTTTATGTGTAAAAGTATAAAGCTATCTTTGCGAAGAAAACTTCTATCATCTTAGAGTTGAAATAGAGTTTTAGACCTAGGAATAGGGAGATGTGTAACATTTCGGTATTGTCTAATGAAAGAATGTACGTCAGGACTTCTAAATTCGCAGATATAAGGAACAAAATTTATCTAAAAATGCTTTTAAAACACAAATTTGAAGGTTAATTTTATTAAATAATGAAATCAATAGACTATATTTTGTATTTTCATTTGTCAAAGTAAAAAAACTATCTGAGCAAAGTGTAGTTTTAAAAATTAGATCTAGATCCTTTCGATTTATACATGGTAAACATGGCCTAGATCGATGAAATTATAATACTTTCATAGAGTTGATCAACTTTTTTTTGAGGGTCTTAAGTTTGTTTTAGGGCTACAATACATATACTACAGTATCAATTAGTACCAAAGGAACATTTATGCCAAGTTTTATCAAGATTGGTCAAACAGTTTTGATTTCTATGCTGGACATATATACACACATACATACATACGCCTTACTTTCTACTTTATAGTATAGATTGTTAATCTCAAACCCCCTCCCAAGTCAAGTGGTCGAAGAAACATAATTTGTAGACTTCTGCTCCCATGGGGGAGAGTGACGAGGGAAGAAAATTTTAATTTCGAAGAGCTTGGGTTAGTACGCTCCCCTTGTTAGAGTGCTAGGCTGGTCATTTTGGTTAAGTCAAAGTGGTCATTACAAAGCTTATATTAACTCACTCTTGTCTGTCTGTCTGTCTGCTACAATTGTTGTACACGTTTGTAGATAAATATAAAACTGTAACTTTGCGGAATAATTTATTGTTAGTAACAAAATATGAGTCAATAAAAAAAAATTAACCATTTAATAAATTAATCTGCGGTGATTGATTAATTTAGTTCAATATTTAATAAGGGAAATAAATCTTACATCATTGATATAAATATACAGTTCTTCCTCTTAAATAAGCTCTTTCTTTTATTTCGCTTGTTTTGTGTTTGTAAGACTGTTTGATTGAGATTACAAATTCTGCAAAGTTTTAAATTGTTGGCAAAAAGATATTTACAATTACATTTATATTTCTAATGCATTTGAATTTAATTTCAGACCAAATCTTGATTTCTGTCATGCAATGATACCCCCAGCCGAAAATAATTAGTTCTTATTTGGCAAACCAAACTGACAGGATTTGTCTGATCCATTTAAAACATTCATATCTATTTTCAACACATAGGTGCGCGCACATAGATAGATAGATAGATAGATAGATAGATAGATAGATAGATAGATAGATAATTAGATAGATAGATAGGTAGGTAGGTAGGTAGGTAGGTAGGTAGGTAGGTAGATAGATAGATAGGTAGGTAGGTAGGTAGATAGATAGATAGATAGATAGATAGATAGATAGATAGATAGATAGATAGATAGATAGATAGATAATGTTTTCTTATTTTCTTATAACAGGATCCTGTATATTTACAAAGTTTACTCACTGTCTCTATGTCTGTCTGGTAAAAAGTTTGTACACGTTATTTCTCCTACACCCGATCTCGGATCAAGCTGAACGTTTGCATAATTATTTCTTGTACCTGACAAAATCATTGGTAATTAATTATGTTGTTTGGTAAGGGAAATGAATTGTTCTTGTCAGACTTGGTGCTATAGTTTAATCAGTCCCCTTTATACTTAAGTCGTCGCATAAAAATTTTAAACTAAAAATAGATAAATATAAAACTTTCTATTTTCATAAGCCCTTCACTGGCTTAGTGGTTAGTGTGTTGACTTTAGGAGGCTTGAACCCTCGAGTTTGAATTCAAGTCGTACAACCTTTTTAAAATACATACATTTAAAAAGCTATCACGGTAACATTCATGAGGATAGCCCCTTATTCACCCCCCCCCCCCAACTGGTTAAGACAAGGTAAGGACCACAACGTAGTGAGAAATCTAAAACCAAAAAAAAAATCGCTAAAAAAACAAACAATTGGTAAAACATATTTCTAATCACACAGATTTAGTCAATCTAGAACTCTAGATCTATTTCAAATTTAATTACATGACTGATTCTAACTCATTGATACAAATACATGTATTTTTTTTAAAGCATTTTTTTAATGTTTTTCTTGTATTCTCACAACTGCCGACAGCAAACAATAACACAGTAAGTGTAGACTATCTGAGCGTACAAACGTTCATAACAAGCAGGAAGCTATGAACCACACAGCAATGAACAATGGCTACCAATAACATACTAATTGCTATAATCTTTGACTTGTACTAATTAGACACAAAATAATTGCTATAATCTCTGACTTGTACTAATTAGACACAAAATAATTGCTATAATCTTTGACTTGTACTAATTAGACAAAATTTTTCAGATCTAGTAAACGTAGCAGACAGCTTGATAGGCAGTTCCTCGCTCCATTCAATTATCGCCGCCTACTCTTCCAGGAGCCATAAAAAAGGTCGGAGTCAACATGTCCCAGATATGTGGCGGACATTTTGTTTGTTTAGCATCTTCTTCAATAGACCCCCCCCCCTTTTTTTTCCCCCCACACATTCCCCCCCCCCCTTTGTCTTGTTCTATTCAGTCAGTCCCTATCTATGCAATGCCTTATATGCAATGACAACACTATAGCAGTCGTATGGAGATATGCCAATATAAAAATAGATCTAGTTGTTATTGAGGCTGCATCTCGGCACTATAAAAGGTCTCAGATTGATAGATTAAGAAATGTATTTGTAAATTACCTTTCCTTTTTCAATATTTTCTTTCTTTGAATTTTTCGTGCATAAGAAGGAAGTGTTAAAGCATAAGTAATATTTCAATTTTTGTCCTAGATTTCAGAAATTTCATTTCAGAATGAACTTATGACGTACTTCTTGGGAAACAAACTAGAAGACTCCTTAGCTACGTTTGTTGTTTTATTTCTTACTTTTATGAATTGTACTGAAGAAAACAAAATATCTGACAGCTGTGTGTGCAGGATCTGTCCTTGGGTTGAGCTAATGAGAACCAGGTAACGATGTCTTGTGACGGACTGTTTGAAGTTTGTCAGCTTTCGAGGCAGGTCAATGGATTGGCAGTGAAACAAAGAGCCCAAGAGGGTGGACTTAAACCCTGTTTGTAACTAGTCCTTAATGCTTGTCTCGCAGAGGCTACCTTAGAGGTTGAAAGTGGGGCAACCGTTCCAGGCCACGCGATCATTGTCACCCTCAGCTTCGAAAACCAAACGAGAGCAGTTCTCATAAACTTGATACTCAATATTCTGAAAGCTTTCCCCCACATCTATAAAGCATCTATATGATACTAATTAGCATTAAAGCTTGTCTTATATAAGGGATGTGTCCCTTGAGACGCAAAGTGACAGTACTTTGTCTCATAATTCACAACATCTAAAGTAAGAGATGTGTTTGTCTGCTTGCTAGAATGGGGGTGGCGAACTATTGTTTGTATTGGCTGAGGATTTATGATGAAACGTACCAGTTGAATTGAGATAGACACGTTGATAAAAGGGATGCATGGCTGATGAATGAGTGCTACCTAACGAACAAAAAAAAATACGACTTGTGTTAATTGTAGTTTTGAAGTGGCTAAAGTATTTTGTCTATATCCTTCGATATTTTTCTTCTTTCGTTGTGTCTACATACATTGCGATGTTCAATTTGTTTATAAAGAAATTGTTTAAAGCTTTACTCGGAAGTTCTGCATAAATAAAAGAAAACGATTCTAAAAGGTTTAGTTTGACTAGAGAACTAGAGAACTAGGGAACTAGAGAACTAGGGAACTAGGGAACTAGAGAACTAGGGAACTAGGGAACTAGAGAACTAGAGAACTAGAGAATTAGGGAACTAGAGAACTAGAGAACTAGAGAACTAGAGCTTCAACTCAACGATGCCCTGTATTCAAAGGAGGTAACAGAGGCACTGCAGTGCGGGTCATAGAAGGTAAACTAATATGTGGACATCATTAGACTCTGAAAAGATTGAGGATATTATATTTTTCCTTCTATCTTTAATAATGTTTACAATAGTGAAAAAAATAAAGATTAATACAGTCCATTGTTATTAGATGAATATAACAAACGCAAACATTGTGATAATGAAAGTCTGTACGTGTCTTGACTGAAGTGTATGTGTGTGTGTGTACATAGGTATGTGTGTTTTGACTGTGTTCGCTTTTGTTTTTCCCACTGAGGTCGCGTCTCCCTAACAAGGTGAGCTAATTAAAACATAGGCATCTTTCTAGGACATGATACATAAAAAGATTTATGTTAATTAAAACTTCAGATTGCAATACTCTTCTAAGATGAACAAGAATAAAGACAGATCCAGCTTAAACAGGACATCTCTGGCACGACCACAGATTAAAGACACTATATTTAAAAAAGACAAAAGCATTAATATATAAAATAAGTGTGAGGGTATTAGAAGTATTATGGGATTATTAATTGAGGAGGTATTATAGTATTATACGATTATTAAGAGTTTATAGTAGCGTTTGTAGGTCACAGCTGGGGCTGCGATGCCACGGGAAATACCGCATTCCTCACTAATCTTCGGACTCGAAGACAAGCCTTAATATTATTATTATTATTATTATTATAGTACCATTTATTATTAAGGATTACATTAACATTCGATTGTACCTATTTTTAAATTCACCCCGTCTGTCTATCTGTGTCTGACTGAAATCTTGTACACGTCTTATATATATCCCACTTCCATATCTGGGATCAAGTTGAAACTTTGCTCAATTATTCATAGTCGATGATGACACATGAGTCAATAAAATACATGTAATTTATCCATTACTTATAATCAATTAATTTTGTTTTATATAGAGACAGTAAGGCCTACTAAGCTAAATGAAGGTAAGCCTTGTGTGAAGAATAATGTCGTTCGCTAAAATGTTAAAACTAATACTAGACTATAAGTACTTGGATAGCTCAGTTGCTAACAAGTCGGCCTTCCAACTCGGAGGATCAGGTTCGAAATCTGATTCGAGATTATAAAAAAAAATCTTTTTGAAAGAGCAGCACGGAAGTCTTCTCTTAAATCTTCCCCCTCCCCACTGGTCCACAACAAGTTATTTGACCATAGCGCATTGTCCAGTTGCGTTTAACAAAAACAATAAAAATATTTCCAATCGCACACATTATTGTTAGTCAAGATACTAGAAAGTAATGACATGATTGTTTCCAAATAATTAATGCAATTTCACTCAAAAGACAGACAGACAGACTATATTCTCGGGCTACAGAGAATAAATCCTTAATTATTTAAGAAATCAGACTTGCCCGATATATGTATTTATATACTAATGTAATATGTTGCAGACTTAGTAACAGCTGATAACCTAGATAGCACAGAAATAAGAAACTCCTCTGCGTGTTACTCAGGTCACAGATAAAAATCTGTGACCTACGATACATTGTTCAGCTACCTCCATGCAAACATCCGAAACCTATTTTATTACCTCAAATCTCATTTCTCTTAATTGCGTTGGACCGGATCGTCACAATACCACAATATTACCATAAACAAATCAATTAACTATAGTATCTCTCACCCTTTACCCCTTTACACTAACTCAATCTTCCACCCTTTACCCCTTTACACTAATTCAATCTCCTGTCTTAATGGTCATTAACTTCTCTACACTGTACACGAAAATCCATACATTGAAAGGTGAGCCTCGTACTGCAACACAGAGAGACTTTACTTTTTATTTCCAAGATGTACAAACATTGTCGGCTAGTAGATTCATTCATTGGTGTGGTTTGCCCAATACAGAATAATAAAAAAAAACGGAATCTGATTGCACGATTCTGTGAAACATAGTTAGCCACGGGGGATGCCTTTGAACAGCAATGGAGAGTTCTCCTGACAAGACTCGTAAGCCAGGACCCTGGCCAGTTCTCCCACTGACCGCTGCTGTGCCACTTTAAACGCAAATTCTATTAGCGAGGAGGAAG
Source organism: Biomphalaria glabrata (assembly GCF_947242115.1). Classification (NCBI taxonomy): domain Eukaryota; kingdom Metazoa; phylum Mollusca; class Gastropoda; family Planorbidae; genus Biomphalaria; species Biomphalaria glabrata. The sequence goes on from NC_074711.1 coordinate 67,689,879, forward strand.
AAAATGAGGGTGGGGGGTGGGGTGTGGTGGGGCTGGAGAATGAGGAATTCTAAGAACATCCTAGTGGCGAGCCGTCTGAAACAGTCTGGGGAGAAATGAACCTCACACAACGTACATGAGAAAAAGGTTACACTTCTAAGCCTACTTAAAAAAGTGTCTTTTTCTAGGAGGTGTCCTGTTATTGAACCTTTTTCTTTTCCATTTATGTCATTGATACGATGTATGACCTGCCAACTCTGACATTTACAATTCTTGACGTGTTCAAATCTATTTCATTTTCTTACAGAGAGGTTGGGATGTCAGGATTAATTATTGAAAATTATAATGGGATTGATAGAGTTCAGATTTCCCAGCTGCCAGTCTAGTTCATAATGGGTCATATTGAACTAATCAGGAATACCAGTGAAGTAGCGATCTATAATTGGTACTATTTAACTTGATGAACCCATAACTATAGTTAGTTCCTAAAGAACAGAGAGTCTTGTTTTATCTGGGGTGGCAGAAACATCAATTGGGATGTAAACGTTGTTGAGTGTCTTTTGATTCTGTTCAAATACATAAATAAAGGGTCATGGCCAATAGGTCAAAGGTGAGACGGAGCTAGTCACCTCATTAGGATCTATGCTGCAACTTGATATACACATTGTTTGCATTTGCTTTCTATCGAGTTTTTTTTTTATTTAAATTTATATTAATACAAAAAAATAATAATTCATACTAATAAAGCATTGTCTTCATTTACGAACATTAAGGTTGCGACCTGTATATTTTGCAATATTTGAAGCAAACAAAGCCGTTGTCAGCCGGTCTCTAAGTTCTCCTTTCACTGACTGCTCCTTTTTTGGCAAGGGCTTCTCTTTGGGTCTTTCTGTTCCCCGCTACACTCGTTAGAATCCTCCAGCAGTCTCTTTACTAGGTCGTTTGCTGCAAGCTGAGTTCTACTTCATCAGTAAACCCTTACAACTTGGCCGCCACGCTCCCTACGGAAGTGTTATTTGTTGCTAAGCTAGTATGTCGACTAAAAACAATTTCAGTAGCGTGGCAATCATAAGACGATAGGGTCGGCCCCGGGCTCGTGACGATAGGGTCAACCCCGGGCTCGTGACGATAGGGTCGGCCCCGGGCTCGTGACGATAGTCATGAATTACTTTAAAGAAGTCGTGTAAGCATGGACTCAAGCATGGACTCAAGCATGGACTCAAGCATGGACTCAAGCATGGACTCAAGCATGGACTCAAGCATGGACTCAAGCATGACTCAAGCATGGACTCAAGCATGGACTCAAGCATGGACTCAAGCTACATTATTACTTGACAGAAATCCTCACTGAATTGAATACAAGGCACAATTATTTTTAAAAACCTGCAATTACAATAGAACTTATTTATTGAAGTATACTGATACATATAGGATGGCTTGATTTGTCTAGCGGGAGCTAAAATATAAAAGCTATAATATAATAACCTTCAATCCTGAAGGAATATGTTTAAAAAAAAATAGATTCCGCGTGAACCATGCTACGCCACTGGATAACTCGTACACTAACTGTTTCAACGTGCGCCTGATTTGAATTGTGTCAGATTGTGAACATCCTCTACATTTGTTCTGGACAAGACACATACTAAATGTTTAATTACTATTCGTCGGTCATTCTCTCAATAGTATCCCCTCCTGGGACCTAGATCTAAATGTTTTCACTGCCTTGTCAAACAATCATTAGTAGGACACTGACTTTATAGATATTTATCAATATTGGACCGGCATCAGAATGTTGACACTGTCAACTAAGTCATTAATCAATAGGGTAACCAGACACCTACATACCCAAAGGAGGGCACGTAGAACAAAACCTTACAAAGGAGGACACGTAGGAGGACAAAACCTTACAAAGGAGGACACGTAGGAGGAAAAAACCTTACAAAGGAGGACACAAATAAGGACCAAGTAAATTGTAAATACAGAAGTTTCATTAGGACGCCGCTAGGTATATATCCATACAACTCTTCAAGAAGAAGCTTATGAAAAAAACTTTTCTTTCTGTCCGACTGTCCAAATTTCAAATTGCAGCACTGGTCAAACCACTGAACACTGTTGACCTCAATACCTGATTCCTTATAATACTTTATGCATGACAATAGATAATCAAATGCAAAGTCTTTTAATCTTTTTAGGAACATCCAGCGAAAGCACTGAAATTCTTCGAGGGGCGCCATCCATTTATCTAAGTATTCAATGCACCTTTGGTATTATGTAGATTAACTTTTCTGTTTATCAGAATTCGCTTTGTTGAATATAAGGTTCTAGAGCAAATTTTGATTCCTAATCAATGGCTGCAATTTTTACCCGAAACACAGTGACAGTGAAGGTAACATGAACAAACTATTGACAAATTGTTCTTCAAAAAAAATTCTTTACCAACATCGGTGGTTGATCTACACTCAGGAAGTACTCCTTCAATGTTGGTAATAGACAAACAATCTCGCAGAGCCTTGTGAACACTTTGAGTGCAATAGTTTCAGCATCTACTGGCAGCTGCACCATGGTGTGTACAGTTGAGAGGAATGTGAACTAGACATTCAATTTCAGCATCTACTGGCAGCTGCACCATGGTGTGTACAGTTGTGAGGAATGTGAACTAGACATTCAATTTCAGCATCTACTGGCAGCTGCACCATGGTGTGTACAGTTGAGAGGAATGTGAACTAGACAATCAATTTCAGCATCTACTGGCAGCTGCACCATGGTGTGTACAGTTGTGAGGAATGTGAACTAGACATTCAATTTCAGCATCTACTGGCAGCTGCACCATGGTGTGTACAGTTGTGAGGAATGTGAACTAGACATTCAATTTCAGCATCTACTGGCAGCTGCACCATGGTGTGTACAGTTGTGAGGAATGTGAACTAGACATTCAATTTCAGCATCTACTGGCAGCTGCACCATGGTGTGTACAGTTGAGAGGAATGTGAACTAGACATTCAATTTCAGCATCTACTGGCAGCTGCACCATGGTGTGTACAGTTGTGAGGAATGTGAACTAGACATTCAATTTCAGCATCTACTGGCAGCTGCACCGTGGTGTGTACAGTTGTGAGGAATGTGAACTAGACATTCAATTTCAGCAAGCGTCTTCTTAAGCATTTTTTTCCTTTGTTTTTTGTTTATGTCTCCAAAGTCAACATTGGCATTGCAGTAAACAACATTACAAAAGCAGGCCATTTTTTACACTTTAGGCTAATACCGGCCTGTTGAAGGAACAATCCCAAAAAAGAGGACATAGCCTCCTTTTACCGGACATTAATAAATGTTGATATGTCTTCAGAGACTCTAGATATTTAATATTTCTTTGTACTAGCTGGTGTAAAGAATGTTTCATTCTATTTAATTATTCAAAGCATTGGCTAGGCTCACTCTGGAAGGGCAGGCACAAGGGTGTCCTGAAAAGCGCTTATTGTAAACACACCAGCAACAGGAAAAACACTGGAAACACTGCAGCATCTGATCATTTCAAAATGTCTAAATTCATATTTAAAATTTTAAGGGCAAAGACTCTTTTTTTTTTCGAGATTCAAAATGCCACAGACATTATGCTCTTTATAAGTAGAACAAGTTATCAATAAATCTTTTGTATTTAATCCTCGACGTTATTTCAAAGGTTATGGCGAAATAAAGTCTTTTCTTTAATGTGTGTTATGTTAATTTCCATTATTTTTTAATACCGTTTTTTAAAATGTCGTCACCGGCACCACGATAGTGTGACGTCTGTTCAGACAGGCTAAAGTCTGCTGAAGTTACTTAATGGGATGTATCTTTACGAAGGTGTAGTCTCTTCCAATCTCTTAGTCCACATAGTTCTTTGTATTTGGAATGGAATGGCTGTCTTCTGGTAGGTCAATCTGAGCATGAAAAATAAATATAAACTTCATAAGATCCTAAATGCTGCTGGTAAGGTCATTGGCAATAAACAAAGTCCATTCGGACTACAGTTTGAGAAAAAAAAATTATAAGGAAATAAAAAATGTTTTAGAAACAAACAACAACATCCTGTGGGTCAAGATTGTTTGATTTGACCATCGCAAGACACAAGACACCAATAACAAAGATTAACAAACACAAAAACTCAACTGTTATCCTCTGCTATCATATTATTGAATACAATTCAGCTGATATAAACATTTCACAAGTAACCTTTGTGTAAATCGGGTGTGGATTTATATTTTGTTCTTTAGTTTGTGTAATGCATAAATTGTTAGACACTTTTCTTCATGGTTAAAGATTATTATTATTATTATTACTCTGCTCTTAGTCTCACTTGTGAATTCAAAAGAATTAGGTCCACTTGTGAATTCAAAAGAATTGCATCCAATTGTTAATTCAAAATAATAAAGTCCACTTGTGAATTCAAAAGAATTAAGTCCACTTGTGAATTCAAAAGAATTGCATCCAATTGTTAATTCAAAATAATAAAGTCCACTTGTGAATTCAAAAGAATTAAGTCCACTTGTGAATTCAAAAGAATTAAGTTCACTTGTGAATTCAAAAGAATTGCATCCAATTGTTAATTCAAATAATAAAGTCCACTTGTGAATTCAAAAGAATTAAGTTCACTTGTGAATTCAAAAGAATTAAGTCCACTTGTGAATTCAAAAGAATTGCATCCAATTGTTAATTCAAAATAATAAAGTCCACTTGTGAATTCAAAAGAATTAAGTCCACTTGTGAATTCAAAAGAATTAAGTCCACTTGTGAATTCAAAAGAATTAAGTCCACTTGTGAATTCAAAAGAATTAAGTCCACTTGTGAATTCAAAAGAATTAAGTTCACTTTGTGGGCGTTGGCGTGGCCGAGGGAATATGGGACTGACAGACCCTTTTGTTGTGTGTGACTTCTTTTTTTGAATGAATGGGATCGACCAAAAACAAAAGAGAGAGAGAGAGAGAGAGAAATAGAGAAAGAGAGAGGGAAAGGGAGAGTGATATAGTTTCATTTTTAAGGTAGAGAGACAGACTGACTGACAGACACAGAAATAGAGTTATTCAAAGTGAATAAGATTTATAAAAAAACATAGATCGACAGAGAGACACACAGACAGATATGGAGACAGACATAGGATTCAATCTGGGTTGAAAATCGATGACATCCAACCTAAGATACAAAAAAAAGTTGTTACTAAAAATAAATGAAAGATGAGGTAAAGTAAATTGTGTAGGATGGATACAGCCCCCTGCAAACTTCATCTCCTGACAGTTCTCTCAGACCAAATGACATATTCAAAACACACCCAATTTCAGGTTACACCTATGACGCAAAGCTAGGTGTAGGTTAGGAATTCTTTTTTTTCTACATATCTCTCTCTATATATTTATTTTTCAATCACCCAAATGTGCAAACATCTCCAAGACAAACGCACAAGATAGAGAGGATAATGTGAATCGGAAAGTGGGAGGGCGCTTCGGTAAGGGCGTCTCATTGTCTGAAGTGTATCACAGAATGTCATCCCCAAGTGATTGTGGAATATTGGTTTTCAGACTTAACGCCTGAGCGAAAGCCAAAATCTCAGGTTGTTTATATACCGATATTCTTCTTTATTGAGAATCAAGTGCTTTCCAGAATAGCCGGTTGTCTTCAACTTTTCTCAGGACTCCATGGAGTGTCTAGATAATTACATCGGTGTTAACAGCCTTGATGTAAACGAAGGCAATCTAGTCTGACAAGGTGCCAATACAGACATATATATATTCACCCATATCCACACACATCTACCCATACGAACACGTAATCAATGAAGATACATGCAGTGTCAGGCCTAGTTAGAGAAAACTTGCTAATAAAGTCTTCTTGTATTCTCCGAAGACCATAGGGAAAGGTCATTGGGGCACCAATGTCGACTCGGTTACAATTTCATGCTGTCTGCCTCGGACTCCTGATGTTCTGAACAAGTCTGAGAAGGATTCTCTTGTTCATCATCAAAATCGCTTCTATGTAGTTCAAGCGTAAGGAATGGGCTTATTAAAAATTGTCGTTGTTAAAAAACTTAATAATTAACACTTTCTCTTTTCTGGCCCTAAATCTAGAAGAACATTTTAAAATCCCACCAAAAATGGCTATTTTATTTCAATACAGGATGTCTTTATAAAATCACTTTGGCTTTCATCTCAAAGGCGTGTTGCGGACTAAGACGCTTGTAATCTGTACAGGGGCCGGCCTTAGGCATGGGCAAACTAGGCCTTCGATTCGTTGGAGCCAAATGCAATCATTAGCAGAAATTATAAAAAGGAGGGAGGATTAATCTTTTTCACTCTACCGCCCTATCCCTCTCCAGCCGAAAACATGACGTTTTAAAATAGAATAGTCAAATATGGCGACAGAGTTTATGTAATTGCACACACATTTATCTTAGTTTTTTTAAGATAGACTTTGTTTTGGAAAATTTAGAATTCATACGAACTTTTTCATTTTAAGAGTAACAATTGAGATGAGTTCTGAACCCAGATATTATTTTCCTAGTCACCTTTTTCCAACCTTTACTCATACTGATATTTTTCTATTGTATAAAAAATTTTGAAACTATAACTCACACTATATGCTTGAATCCTAACATTGCAAAAAAAAAATATTTTATAGTAGAATCTAATTGGCCCACTTAATTTCTCTTCCTACTTCCGAAAACTTTTGTTTAGAGCTTTGAATGTATAGTTCTGTAACAAAACAAAGTTACAAACATGCCTATTGAACAAAATGTATATCACTTACAAATGAACTTACCAAATAGAGTACGTAAGTTTTCAAATTTATCTAAAATTTCTTACATAATATATAGAACAATAAAAACAACACAAGACACAGATATTTTACAAAGAGAATTAGATGAATTACAGAACTGGGAATCAAATTGGAGCATGTCTTTCCACCCAGAAAAATGTCAGTTGTTAAGAGTAACAAAAAAACTAAAACAAATTAATTCCACTTATCTTATTCATGGCAAACCAGTAACACAGACTAAAAACGCAAAATACCTAGGTGTTATAATAAATGAAAAGCTGTCATGGAATCCACATGGAATCAAACAAAGCATTAGGATTTATTAAAAGAAATTTCTATAAATCAAATAAGAACATAAAACTAAAATGTTATTTACCTTGGTTAGGCTAATAATAGAATATGCGTCCTCCGTTTGCCCCCTCAACTCAAGAAAACATTAAGAAACTGGAACAGACACAAAATATAGCAGTGAGATTCATAACAAACGAATATTCACATTTGAATATAGTAACACCTTTAGTAAAATCACTAAATTTAGAAAGCCTTCAGGACAGAAGGCTCAAAAGTAAAGTAGCAATCACACATAAAACACTGAACCGTAATCTTCAAATACAAAAACAGAATTTAATAAAATACTCTGAAAGACACAAAGATAAAGGCACATTCCTCGTTCCATATGCTAGGACAAATTTGTACTAATACTCCTTCTTCCCTAGTGCTATTAGAGCATGGAATGGGTTGCCTGAGCTAGCCAGGAAAACCAGTGGCTCGGCAGAGTTTAAGTCATTGGTTAATATGCATGACTAAATGCATGACGCGTAGGACGTAATCATCTTCTTTTTTGAAGTAACGTCTGTATTATATAAGAAAGTGTTGCCAAATTTTAACAGTGCGTTTAAAGCCGAATAATTTAATACCCAATATGACCATTGTATTTCCAATGCAAAAGAGTTATTTTAGGCGTAACTATGGGGAATTTTTACGTTTTTCAATCAAATCTTGATTAATATGCACACTAAAAATAAAAAAAAAAGTATAATTTAAAGCATTATTTCAGAAAATTGAATATTCTATTCTAGTAAATAAATGGATGTGCTATCTAAATACGTTTAAATCTAAAAATCCATTTTTGGGTCCAAAATGACTATTTTCAAAGGTAATCCTCCCCTTAATCTAAATATGTGGGGTATCTTATCTTTTCAAGGAACAAATTGGTTGTATTTGCGATGTAGTAAGGGCCTGTAAATTCATATTAGAATATTTTTCAAGTAAAACATTTTCAAAAGGTCCTTTTAGAATAGGATAAATAATGAGCTGTAGATGTCAGACGTCTCTGCAGTGAAGAATGCAAGAAAACGCTTTTGGCTTGCAGCGCTCCGACTGACCCCTAGCAGTCAAGAGAAAGACCTCAACATGGCTTTTTTTTCTTTTTTTTCACCCAAATGTTGACAAACATTGCTTTTAATAAAAAAATCGTATATATATATATATATATATATATATATATATATATATATATATATATATATATATATATATATAATGTACGCGCGTTTATGTTATGGTTAGGGTTTACTGGGCGCTAGGGTTAGGGTTTGGAAAACTATCGCCCCCACCCACTCTGAAGTTCTGGATCCGCTAGTGAATATTTGTCACTTGTCTTATTGCCACGTTGTGCTATCAAAATGTCCCTATTATTAGGCCAGGTGCTGGTGGATCTATTCATCGCCTCATTGTGCTATCAGATTGTCCCTAGTATAAGGCCAGGTGCTGTTGGATCTATTCATCGCCTCGTTGTGCTATCAGAATGTCCCTAGTATAAGGCAAGATGCTGGTGGATCTATTCATCGCCTCGTTGTGCTATCAGAATGTCCCTAGTATAAGGCAAGATGCTGGTGGATCTATTCATCGCCTCGTTGTGCTATCAGAATGTCCCTAGTATAAGGCAAGATGCTGGTGGATCTATTCATCGCCTCATTGTGCTATCAGATTGTCCCTAGTATAAGGCAAGATGCTGGTGGATCTATTCATCGCCTCATTGTGCTATCAGATTGTCCCTAGTATAAGGCAAGATGCTGGTGGATCTATTCATCGCCTCGTTGTGCTATCAGAATGTCCCTAGTATAAGGCAAGATGCTGGTGGATCTATTCATCGCCTCGTTGTGCTATCAGAATGTCCCTAGTATAAGGCAAGATGCTGGTGGATCTATTCATCGCCTCGTTGTGCTATCAGAATGTCCCTAGTATAAGGCAAGATGCTGGTGGATCTATTCATCGCCTCATTGTGCTATCAGATTGTCCCTAGTATAAGGCAAGATGCTGGTGGATCTATTCATCGCCTCGTTGTGCTATCAGAATGTCCCTAGTATAAGGCAAGATGCTGGTGGATCTATTCATCGCCTCGTTGTGCTATCAGAATGTCCCTAGTATAAGGCAAGATGCTGGTGGATCTATTCATCGCCTCGTTGTGCTATCAGAATGTCCCTAGTATAAGGCAAGATGCTGGTGGATCTATTCATCGCCTCATTGTGCTATCAGATTGTCCCTAGTATAAGGCAAGATGCTGGTGGATCTATTCATCGCCTCGTTGTGCTATCAGAATGTCCCTAGTATAAGGCCAGATGCTGGTGGATCTATTCATCGCCTCGTTGTGCTATCAGAATGTCCCTAGTATAAGGCCAGGTGCTGGTGGATCTATTCATCGCCTCGTTGTGCTATCAGAATGTCCCTAGTATAAGGCCAGGTGCTGGTGGATCTATTCATCACCTCGTTGTGCTATCAGAATGTCCCTAGTATAAGGCAAGATGCTGGTGGATCTATTCATCGCCTCGTTGTGCTATCAGAATGTCCCTAGTATAAGGCAAGATGCTGGTGGATCTATTCATCGCCTCGTTGTGCTATCAGAATGTCCCTAGTATAAGGCAAGATGCTGGTGGATCTATTCATCGCCTCGTTGTGCTATCAGAATGTCCCTAGTATAAGGCAAGATGCTGGTGGATCTATTCATCGCCTCGTTGTGCTAGTATAAGGCAAGATGCTGGTGGATCTATTCATCGCCTCATTGTGCTATCAGATTGTCCCTAGTATAAGGCAAGATGCTGGTGGATCTATTCATCGCCTCGTTGTGCTATCAGAATGTCCCTATTATAAGGCAAGATGCTGGTGGATCTATTCATCGCCTCATTGTGCTATCAGATTGTCCCTAGTATAAGGCAAGATGCTGGTGGATCTATTCATCGCCTCGTTGTGCTATCAGAATGTCCCTAGTATAAGGCAAGATGCTGGTGGATCTATTCATCGCCTCGTTGTGCTATCAGAATGTCCCTAGTATAAGGCAAGATGCTGGTGGATCTATTCATCGCCTCGTTGTGCTATCAGAATGTCCCTAGTATAAGGCAAGATGCTGGTGGATCTATTCATCGCCTCATTGTGCTATCAGATTGTCCCTAGTATAAGGCAAGATGCTGGTGGATCTATTCATCGCCTCGTTGTGCTATCAGAATGTCCCTAGTATAAGGCCAGATGCTGGTGGATCTATTCATCGCCTCGTTGTGCTATCAGAATGTCCCTAGTATAAGGCCAGGTGCTGGTGGATCTATTCATCGCCTCGTTGTGCTATCAGAATGTCCCTAGTATAAGGCCAGGTGCTGGTGGATCTATTCATCACCTCGTTGTGCTATCAGAATGTCCCTAGTATAAGGCAAGATGCTGGTGGATCTATTCATCGCCTCGTTGTGCTATCAGAATGTCCCTAGTATAAGGCAAGATGCTGGTGGATCTATTCATCGCCTCGTTGTGCTATCAGAATGTCCCTAGTATAAGGCAAGATGCTGGTGGATCTATTCATCGCCTCGTTGTGCTATCAGAATGTCCCTAGTATAAGGCAAGATGCTGGTGGATCTATTCATCGCCTCGTTGTGCTATCAGAATGTCCCTAGTATAAGGCAAGATGCTGGTGGATCTATTCATCGCCTTGTTGTGCTATCAGAATGTCCCTAGTATAAGGCCAGGTGCTGTTGGATCTATTCATCGCCTCGTTGTGCTATCAGAATGTCCCTAGTATAAGGCCAGATGCTGGTGGATCTATTCATCGCCTTGTTGTGCTATCAGAATGTCCCTAGTATAAGGCCAGGTGCTGTTGGATCTATTCATCGCCTCGTTGTGCTATCAGAATGTCCCTAGTATAAGGCCAGGTGCTGTTGGATCAATTCATCGCCTCGTTGTGCTATCAGATTGTCCCTAGTATAAGGCAAGATGCTGGTGGATCTATTCGTCGCCTCGTTGTGCTATCAGAATGTCCCTAGTATAAGGCCAGATGCTGGTGGATCTATTCATCGCCTCATTGTGCTATCAGATTGTCCCTAGTATAAGGCCAGATGCTGTTGGATCTATTCATCGCCTCGTTGTGCTATCAGAATGTCCCTAGTATAAGGCAAGATGCTGGTGGATCTATTCATCGCCTCGTTGTGCTATCAGAATGTCCCTAGTATAAGGCCAGATGCTGGTGGATCTATTCATCGCCTCGTTGTGCTATCAGGATATCCCTAGTATAAGGCCAGATGCTGGTGGATCTATTCATCGCCTCATTGTGCTATCAGATTGTCCCTAGTATAAGGCCAGATGCTGTTGGATCTATTCATCGCCTCGTTGTGCTATCAGAATGTCCCTAGTATAAGGCAAGATGCTGGTGGATCTATTCATCGCCTCGTTGTGCTATCAGAATGTCCCTAGTATAAGGCAAGATGCTGGTGGATCTATTCATCGCCTTGTTGTGCTATCAGAATGTCCCTAGTATAAGGCCAGGTGCTGTTGGATCTATTCATCGCCTCTTTGAAATAACACGTACACAATATAGTTGACCTACTTTGATGTTTCTCGAGATTTAAAAATAACTTCACCCTAACATCCCACAAGAACGGTTTGAACCAGAGACCATCGAGACCATTGAAGGACATTGCAAATGGCATACCACACGACCAGATAGCCATCGTGAACTGCAACGATAACCTTTATGTTAAATGTCTACGACAATGAATAGAAATGACGTCGCAAGATTAGAAAAAAAATGGTAAGGTAAAGAATGAGATTTTCATTTCTTCTTAGAGATTCAGAACCAAGCTCATCTCTTGACATGCGCTGACCGCAAGGAAATTTGGGGCCTAACTTAAACGGCTCGATTATTACTTCGCGTCTAGTGACCCGTACAAAATTAAAAAAAAATCTTTAGGATATCTATCTGTCCAAAAGAAATGCCAGTGCAGGAATCTAATCCTGGCCTACGTCTGCCAAAACGTTTGCTCATGCATATTTTTACATCTGATCTAAGTGGTCTAAAGAAACACGCCCGAGTTAGGAGCATAAAAACATCCGTTTGATGATAAGGAGAAAAAGACTATTTGCTAGTGCTGAAATATCTGCATTTTTAAATAGATCATATTTCATTACTGATATATTTTTTTTCTTAGATATCTTTTTTTTGTGTGTGATCGTAACAACAAAATGAAAATGATCAGTTTGATTACGTTGTAGGTCAGATATGGCGGTGAAACTTTTCTGTGATTTAAACAAAAATTAACAGGATGATAAAATGGTAGTGAGATATGTTGGTGAAGCTAACGTCTTCTGTTTATACGATTTCGTTCTGATTTTAGTTTTGTTTTGAGATGTGTGGCAACTGCCTCACAGTTTCCTAGTTAGCTCATTACATCTGGTTGTTAGCATCTAGAAGAAAAACAAGGGATGGATAGATTGGCTTTACTGTCAGAGAATTCAGAGTGCAAGTCAAAGTCTTACGGAATTCCATTTTCATCCCTTAAATATCCTCACACCTTTGAATGCTATAAGCTGTTCTCTTGGATGAGTGCTAAGAATTTCTTACCAACAAAGTACAAGTGGTCTATGACTTAGTTGTATGTTACAGTATCGTTCGAATTCTACCGCTGCCTATAAAATGTTTTAGTACAATAATAAAACTATGCGAGACTGGACAGTCGGAACAAGTAAATTTTTAAAAAAATATAAAGCAAATTGTAAGGTGTATGTGTATGTATGTATGTATGTATGTATATATGTATGTATGTATGTGTGTTGGTATGTGTTGCTGTAGCCCCGTTCCCACTTGACTGACCATTTTTTCCACGTGCAAAGTAGGGTGATCTTTTGTTTGTGCTGTCCGGCGTCAATGAACCTGAGCTAGTGTGTTAATGTGTTCAGAAACTTGAGTGATGATTTTGGATTTCTCGACTGAGGTCTGAGGAGTATTTTGTTAAATTTGTGTTAGTAAATTGGGATATTTAAATTTCATTTGGAGTATTGTGACATTATTTCTTTTTACCGGGAGTATTGATTGATTATAGTTGCATTGTGCTTCTGCAATCAGAGACATACCAGCGACCTGAGAATCGGTAAGTTATTCTCTTTAGTCCTATCCCAACCCTTAACAGTATGTATGTATAAGTGTATGTATGTGTGTGTGTGTGTGTGTTCTGAATAAAAATTAAAAAGTTTCACCAATCTTGATAAAATGAGACATGAAGGTCCCTTAGATCACAAGGAAGACCTTAGTGAATGTTACAAGCACAACCCAACATTGGCCAAAACAAAAAGGCTAACTATTTATATACTTCTGAATATAACAAAATCACAACTCGATGTAAGTTAACACGAGTTCAAAGTGTTAGTCATTGACTACTATGGCATGAATATCCGTTACATTCTATAGACATTTTTTTTTAATCAGCATAATTGATTCACGCATTCGCTTTACTTCTAAGATTACTGGCAGTACAAACTGGCAACACCAGTTGATTTGTTCCCCGGCTTTATATTACTTTTTATGGCCAGAACATTTCCCTTTTTTCATGAAAGGTGTCACACTTTGACGATTCCCCAAACATACTTTTTAGCCCGTGAATTGTGTATCTGTTACAATGAAGTTTAACGCCCTGCTGTCTTTTTTTTTTCTTCACGCTCTGTCTCTCTCGCTGTGTGTCTCTCTCTCTTTCTGCAAAGCACTTTTTTTTTTGCGAATTCTTTCACCTTGCGCATAGTACTTTCTCCGACATAGACTTTTGACTTGATTTAGAAAGAGCCGCATTATAAAGCTCCTCCAGAAACACCTATGTTTTTGGACCGTTACCTCTAGTATCTTTTTTTTTTCCATACATGCTCCCTCACTTCCAACATACAATCTCCTGGCTTTTCTTCGGCTTCTCATCCTCAATGTGGCTTTTCGACCGTTACCACCTCGCACACACACACACCCGCTTTCATATTTTTCGGCCTTTTATTATTACAAAGACAACCCTTCACTTGTTTTTTAGCATCCTCCGATTGATCGAAGCTTCATTACACATTTTTCAGCTTTAGAATCTATGTATAGCATGTATGAAAAGTTTTAGCTTTTTTTGTGTTTTGTTTGCCTCCTTTAATCCTAAGAGAAAGACTGTAGATCTATCTTTGTAATGCTATTAGGACTGACTTTATTTTTGTTTTTAGACCGCGTCAAAAAGGAAGTGGAAATGACGTAAGGCATATTGAAACTAAGTCAACCTTGGGATAGGGAAACAATTGGCTTTCAAAATACTGACTTTGTGAGCTAGTTCTATTTATGCGTTCTATCTAGACTGCCGCTTTTTGGGGGCAATACCGAAAGTAAAATACAAAGGTTTGATAGAGCTTGTGTTTTTTGTTGAATTGCGGTCAAAACTGGGTTTTAGTGAACGCTTAGGAGGTAAATATAACCCGTGTCCGCTAATTGATGCCAATCTGTACCACAGTCTAAGAACAATCTTGATCAATGAAGGATATTTTGGCGTATATAGTGTATGGCTCCTTTTGTCTCGAAAGGCAATGGATGCGCCCAAATGAGTCACTGGTTTTGGTTTAATCTTGAGACGTGGCAGAATCTGGTATGGCTAATCAAGCCAATTCTAGAGCGGCAGACTTTGCCACAATTCATAAATGTGTATACCTCTGATTTAGGGCTAGCAGACAGGGCAGCTTTCTTTTTATCCCTCTTGATTAAAGCCGCTTCAATTCTTTTGTTCTCAGCGAGGGTTTACCCAGCACGCACAGTCTGTCTCCATGCACTCCGGTCTTTGGCTATGTTTTCCCACATACTTTCGCTGATGCCTGTGGCTCTCATGTCTCGCTTGCAGACATCTCTATATGTTAGTCTGGGCGGCCCTTGGCTCTGACTCCTTCTCAGCATATAAGATATCTTTCGGGATTCTACCATCTGACATGCGCGTGACATGTCCGAGTCAGCGTAATCTTCTTTTGTCAGGAGAGCATACATGCTGTTCATATTGGCCAATCTCAAAACTTTCTGATTGGAGACATGGTCCCTCCAAGAGATGCCCATTATGCATCTCAGGCAGCGCAAGTGGAAACTATTCAATCTGTGCTCTTGGTACATGTATGTTGACCAACTTTCACTACCATAAAGGAGAGTGAAACTGCTCTTTGGCGTATATATAGTGAATTATATTGTTTCTATTGCATTAGATTAATGATTTACAAATTAAGATCAGCTGGCCGTGGGTCTTACCCACCTAGTGTTAAATAAAAGTGTGTAATAAATAAAAACCTGTTTTATATATATACGTGCAGTGGCCTCCCTTTTTTCCAGGACACAGTGTATACATATAAGAATAGGTTCCTATTTATGTTCCTTCTGTCTCCCATTCATTTGTTACTTCAAGTCTAAACAAAGTTCCTGATAACTTCCAGATCATGTTGATAGGCCGTCTGTTAGCTGCACGAACTTTAACCTTTTTATTGCAGAGCCTCCTGATACGTGAAAGTGATGTGAGGTTCCACTAAAGCTTTTAATTATTTTTTGTTTAAAGTCAATATCTCCTTTATACATCTTATAGAGCGATTATTCTACTCTTAATAACTAATGAATTTTAGATTAAAAAAGAAAGGTTCCAGAACATGAATTTAATGAAAAGAACCGATATGCAGAAGTAGAAGTATCCGAAGAAGTAGTTTGTTCAAGATAAAGATTTTCTAGTCCTAAAGCCAAATTTAAATCATTTTTTTTGATAATTTGAAAAACTATCACGGTTAAAGTTTTTCCAGTGTGTCCAAGTACGTAACAATTATTTTCCCAAAGACATAAATCAACTGTCAGATTTCTAGAAAAAACGTTAGAGCCATTTTCGAGCCATTTTCGAGATCCGTGTCCATGTTCCATTTGTTTCCATGAATGTACAGCAAGATTGGAGGAATTGTAAAAACAATAAAAAAAAACTATCTTACAAATCAAAAGGTCTAAGAAATAATGGATACTAAATAAATCTGTTTCGCAGCAATTAAAAAACGATGTCTTCTGTCTACAACTTTTTGCTATTGAAAACAAAATTATTCCTCAATAAATGAATCTTGCAGATAAAGCCAGGGAGACTTCAATCCCAGGCGTCATTCACGGTTCAGAATGAGCTGAGGACTGTACCACTCGTAACTCTTACGGTGGCTTTCTTCTTGACCAAGCGGGGATTCAACTGTTATTTTTTTTATGTTGGTATAGAAAGTTCTGAGTCCAAAGTTTAATTCCTAAATTTTATTTCTTAAACCATAGTTGATGCATGTTGTATGTCTAGAGATGTATTCGTGTACGAGTGTATTT
Organism: Biomphalaria glabrata; assembly: GCF_947242115.1. NCBI lineage: Eukaryota > Metazoa > Mollusca > Gastropoda > Planorbidae > Biomphalaria > Biomphalaria glabrata. Next base: position 67,706,275 of record NC_074711.1, read on the forward strand.
GAGTGTGTATGTGTCTGTATCTGTTTGTGCGTATGTGTGTGTATGTGTTATCGAGGCAAGTGTTTTATCCCAAATCAAAACTATCGATAAATAGTCTAGAAAATTATACACAACTTTCAGAATAGTTAGCCACATCAATGATTTCTAGCATTTTGCATCTAAAGAGCATTGGCTAAAATGACTCTTTTTTTTTAGTGAACTTCTTTCTAGCTCTCCAACAGTCCTCGGGTCGTTTAATAACCCACATCCGACAACTTACAACTTGGTCATCAACAGATGAAAGGGAAGCAATGCAAAAAAAAAAAAAAAAGGGCTCTACTGGGGAGGGACTGGCCAAGCTTTTAGAACTAAGTCTGGGAAAGGAGCCACATTGAGTCAGAGACAATCACAGCTGTGGTCGGGGTTAAGCTGGAGAGTTGGGAAAAGGTCAAAGATGTCTCCACCGATAGTCTTTTGCGCCTAGGTCTTGTACATATGCTCACACGTAGGCAGTAAGTAGTCTTAGTGTAGTCCGAGATGTAGTCAAACACGAGATACATTTCAAATGTAACTGTTACAAAAACATACACGCATGTTCACAAGAGAGAGAGAGAGAGAAAGAGGAAAAGAATGAGAATAAAGAGAAAGAAAGAAAGAAAAGTGAGGGAGATAGAGAGAGAGAGACTTAAAGACAGAATGATAAAATAATGATTTTAAAAAAAGTAGCAATAATACCTAAAACAGAACCAAAACTTACAAATACAAAATAAAAACCTATGATAATAAAATGTTTGGAGAGATGGAAAGTGAAAAGCTCATGTCTTTTTCCATCTGCTGCAACACAGTCCTACAAGTGGCTCCTTCTTCCGTTGTGTCGTCAGACTTGTCGTCGGCTGGAATGTATTGTCCACATCAGCCTGGTAAACCAATGACTTAGAGTCTCTAGTAAACACACACGACTAGATGACCTCACAGATACTTGCAGGGAGGGCGTAATTATCTTTTCTTTTGAAGGAACATCTGTTATATATATATATATATATATATATATATATATATATCAGAGAGAGAGAGAGAGAGAGAGAGAGAGAAGAGAGAGAGTAAAGAATATTACTAATCTATTTTTTAACTACCCACGTTTAAATGAATAAATGACAGACCTAGTTCAGTTTATAATAAAAGTAGACCAGCGTCAAAATGCAATGTCTTTAACAATGAACTGTTGTTGTTAGTGGACATCTAACAAAAAAACTTAGCTGCGTATTCGCTCTTTCAACAGCATACAATAATTCTTAGACAAACGATGTGGGTATTTAAAAAAAGCCTAATGTCTCTTCGATTATTGAATGTATTCAAAGAAGAACAAAATCCTCTGTCATTAGGTGTGTAATAAGCTCTATTCTATCCTTCGACTCATCCTACAAGTGTTTTTTATTGTAAGATTTTTTTGCCTTCCTAAAATGTATAATTAGTCTATTTATCCTCGAGGTATTTTTCTAGAACATTTTCAGAGAATTGAAAAATGTAAAGATATTTTATAACCTTAATATGGAATAACAAAAAAAAAAAAAAAAGAATGGACATGGGGCTTGATGCATATCGCCCAATTAGACGAGACAATTTTGAAATAGCCGCTTAGAATAATCATTACACTTCTTTTTCAAAGAATTATCCCAAAAACCTGTTTTAACGGACATAATTAGATTTCTAACCCCATTGGGCAATGAAAGCAAAGAATCGCAAAAGATAAGAAAAGAAACAGTTTTTGGGCAGGGATCACTAAATGAGCTAGAAATAAGAGAGACTACATTTTGAACAATAATCGTGTACAATTACCTCTGTTGTATGTCAGTATCATTGTCTGCGTTATTATTTTGCATATTTCTTTAAGACTTATTTTGTTTAATTATCTACAGGCTTCTACAGCTATTACTAATAACAAACAGAATATAAATAACTTAGGCCTACATACTCGTTCTACTTCAACAATACCATTCTCAATATGGCCTTGATTACAACTGAACGGGGTTACAGTGTAGCCTTTCATGGGCTTTGGTTGTCGTATTACAACAACATTGTATTCATTTTGTTTTGTTACAGCTGTGATACAAAACTTGTCTGGCTTCTACTTCAGGAGATATCCCCCGCACCCCCCCCCCCCCCCCGAAAAACAAAATGGCCGAGTCTCAGTGTTGTTTTGTTCACTGATTCAAATATCCCTGTCCGTGATCCGTAGCGATTAAACAAACAAAGCCATGCAGCTAAAACAAACAAAAAATTGTGAGAAGCTATTGTGACTGATTTACTTGGAACAGGTCTAACAAAGCCAGTGTAACACAACACAAGCAGCATTGAACTGTGGACGGATCGGATTATGCATTGAAGATTTATTAGTGTTTTTCTCTTTTTTTTGTTAAGCCGCTGTATTGATTCTATGTTGGCTATATCTTGCGTGAGATTCCTCTTATCAGAATAAACACTGTATGGAAATATAGAGATGCGTATTCTCCATGTGTGTTTAGGGCAGTTTAGGCTGCGAGCCAAGGATTATTTACCATAATGGATTCTCACATTGTAACAAATAATGCAGCCATTATACATTCATGAAGTGCAATAGTATTGGTGTGGGAATCAAAGCTTAATCACAAGGCACTCAGGATTTGTGTTTCCCTTAGATAAGCTACATAATCTGAATAACAAACGTTCAAACGTGCCATTAAGATTTGTGAACAATCCATAAGATCAAACTGCAGCCGTAGTGAGTTTAGAGTACAGGGACGGGGAATTACCAGTAAGAGGATGTATAGAACTTTGGGTAAAATGATGTATAGAGCTTTGGGAGAAATGATGTATAGAGCTTTGGGTGAAATGATGTATAGAACTTTGGGTAAAATGATGTATAGAGCTTTGGGTGAAATGATGTATAGAGCTTTGGGTGAAATGATGTATAGAGCTTTGGGTGAAATGATGTATAGATCTTTGGGTGAAATGATGTATAGAGCTTTGGGTGAAATGATGTATAGAGCTTTGGGTGAAATGATGTATAGAGCTTTGGGTGAAATGATGTATAGAGCTTTGGGTGAAATGATGTATAGAGCTTTGGGTGAAATGATGTATAGACCTTTGGGTGAAATGATGTATAGAGCTTTGGGTAAAATGATGTATAGATCTTTGGGTGAAATGATGTATAGAGCTTTTGGGTGAAAGTGTGTAAAGAGTTCTAGGTAAAAGGATAAAATCATATAACTAAACTTTCGAATTACCAACTGCCAATACAAATTTAGAGACAAGATTCTTCTTAAACTCTGAACTTAATAACTAAACAGGAATGTATAATTTTATCATTTTTGCCACTTTAATAACAAAACGAAACATCATCAAAATGTAAATGTAAAATACAATATAAATTCCAAAATAGAATTATCTTAAGTAATAGGAAGGAAAATGTTCACTTAATGTATAGGTTTATAATAAATTATGTACATTAAAAACTAAGTAAAAATGTAATGTAACATAGAAACCAATTGAATCTAAACGCAGTCTTATTCAACATGTGTGTCCAAATCGGGTGGAACCTTCATGATGTCAAATGGAAAGGCATGTTAGAAAAAAACAAAAAACGACATGACTGCCACATCAAGATCACCTGACGAACATTTCAAAGCCACGAGACATTAATGCCACTCCCAGTTAATGGAGACATTTTTAATTGAACTCTTAGGCAAACACCAACACTCACTCGACCACGTCATGATTGTGTTTTTTGGAACAGATTTTTATGACAGAAAAACAATATAGTGCTAGAGTTGAGGGAGCTCAGGGCCAAAACATGACATTCAATGTCTAGGACAAAACATGACATTCAATGTCTAGGACAAAACATGACATTCAATGTCTAGGACAAAACATGACATTCAATGTCTAGGACAAAACATGACATTCAATGTCTAGGACAGTTATTACGTAATCATGGTTTTTAAATTCCTTAACAGCTGACGTTACAGTTAGACCACAGGGTGGCTCAGTTGTTGAGCATGGGTTGGGGTCCGATGGAGGGTACTGCAATTAGTGTTTTTCTTTTCAAATATGGATTCAAGTCATGTGACTGAAGCCAATGCTCAAATTGGATCCCAAGAGACAAAAATGAAATGGAATTATGCATAACATCCTTCTTGACAGTCTTGTCCAACTCGAAAGAGACAATTTAATGTTAGTTTTGTAATTTAGTCTGTCTTAAATGTAAAATCTATACTTTCTAAAATCATGACACAACTCCCTGTCTAAGGTTTCTGACTTAGTGCGACTCTCGAATACCATTCACAGGGTTTGGTCACTCAGCATCCAAGCGAAGCCTTTGTTTATTGAGTATCTGCAATACAAGATGATTCTTTGAAAGACATTTATAATTTAAAAATCCGACATGAATTCGTAGCATTAAAATACACCCAAACTTGCACATAATAACTCAATTCCAAAACCAAATACACAGGTATAACTGAACAAAATAAATCTCCGGAACAACTCCTCAGAATGTTTTCACTAATATTTGAACCAGCTCAAACCCTTTCTAAGATTACTTTGTAATGGCTTAGAGATTTTTTATTAGAACATGTAATTGGTAAATCCTTCAATACTATTTAGGGTCCTTATAATCCTCTTATTATTAACAATTCTGAAATTTGCATGTGTTCTAGAAATGTAAGCAAATTAAAAAAAAACAAAACAATGAACACAATTTAGAAACATTTTATCACGTGACACTAAGGGATGTTTGTTTTTTTCTGCGAACACAGCACGTGCCAACATTTGATCTACTGACAACTACTATTTAAATAAAATTCATAAATCACTATGTCGAGGCATTTATTATTTACAACAGTCTGCACATTGAAGGAATGTTTACAAAAGTTTGTCAAGGCTTTGGTGTAGGGATAGTGTGTGGGTGGGTAGGAGGCTATTAGTCAAGTTCACGAGTGCGTTTATTCTTTGTCTTCTTGTCACGTGACCCGATGCTCAATCTGAACATTTGACTCACATTGACACTCACGATCCAAAACACACGCACACACACACACACACACGCACACATGCGCACACACACACGCACACATGCGCTCACACACACACACGCACACACACGCACACATGCGCACACACACGCACACATGCGCTCAGAGCTACACTGTGCACTTGGTGGCTTATGAAGTCTACAAAACGAAAAAAAAAAAAAAATATTCTCGCATGACTCGTTTTACCGGTGGGTTTGACTGGGTTCAACATAGACTCCCCCCTCCCCCTCCATTTCATCTAATTAACTTAAAGATGAAGATGATTACCTCGTCAATCTGGTCATCGATCTCATGGTATCGATCTGAACATTATCATTGGCGGATCAACGGGGCTGATTAATACGGTTTGGTGACGTGAAATCTTCTTTTCAACTGTGATTTAACTCACACACGCACACGGCCACACAGACAAACACACATATACACTCTGAGTATTTCACACACAAATTTCACACGAACACACACAGAAACTCCCACCCCAAAAAACAACAACAAAAAACAACCCACTACCAGGGGTCTAAAAAAAGGTCAAAATGTTTTTCTGTTCAGTCCAAAGTGTCGAGACACAGAAAGAACAAAGCTTATATCAAGTCACTCTGTCTGTCCGTCTGTCTGGTTAAAAGTTCGTACACGTTATTTTTTGCACACCCAATCTCAAATCAAGTTGAAGTTTCACACAGTTATTTCTTGCACACCCTCTCAAATCAAGTTGAAGTTTCACACAATCATTTCTTGCACACCCAATCTCAAATCAAGTTGAAGTTTCAAACAATCATTTCTTGCACACCCAATCTCAAATCAAGTTGAAGTTTCACACAATCATTTCTTGCACACCCTCTCAAATCAAGTTGAAGTTTCACACAATCATTTCTTGCACACCCAATCTCAAATCAAGTTGAAGTTTCACACAATCATTTCTTGCACACCCAATCTCAAATCAAGTTGAAGTTTCACACAATCATTTCTTGTACATGACAAGCAAGAATTAATATATAATAATAAAAATAACCAATTATTTAATTAACGATTGTCAATTCAGTAGTTTGTTTGGTCCGTCCAAGAGCAATAAAAAAGTTACATTTTATTTGTATATTTATTTCAACTTTTTTGTGCTCAACAAATGTACCAGAGTTAGACACATCAAAAGTAAATAAAATACAATTTAATGTCTTTGTATGAACTGAACTGTTGCGGTCGTATGTAGTAGTTGCACTGGGGTAGAGCAACAGTCGGTTTCTTGTTTTGGTTTTCAATAAGCCTAGCTTGTAGGGCTAATATTCAAGCCTAACACTCAACCTACCACAAAACTGAATAATGTTACCTTAAAGCTTTCCAAGCCTGTTGCCGGTGTATTGTTTACGAAATGATTTTTGGTTTTGTTTTTCAATGAGCCTAGCTAGCAAGGCTTCCACCAGACGGGCAAGCCCACTACCTAGGCTACCACCAAGCCGGGCAAGCCCACTACCTAGGCTTACACCAAGCCTGGCAAGCCCACTACCTAGGCTACCACCAAGCCGGGCAAGCCCACTACATAGTCTACCACCAAGCCGGGCAAGCCCACTACCTAGGCTACCACTTAGACCACTACCAAGGCTACCACTATTTCCAATTCTAAGGCTACCACCAAGACCACTGTCAAGGCTACCACCAAGATTAATAAAGCTAGCACCGCTTACAAGGCAACCCTAAAATCAACATGTCTAGAGCAAAATCGCCATGCCTTTCTATTGTAAGGATTATATGTGGCCTAATTCTCCACAATATTTTTACACGATAAATGGGAAAAAAATTAATAAATCAGATCCAATCAATTTTACAAAAACTTTTTTCTTTACCTTTCTGCTCTGCTTACAAGTCTCCATCTCAATGGTCTGTTTCACCAACATCTTTTACTCATGGGAAAAAAAACAATAACGATTAGACGTCAATTAGGTGAAATCAATCAACCGTAACGCCTAATTATGTGTATTTCACGCATGGATGAATTTTAATCATCATTAAGCATACCGTCTCGAGTTTTATAAAAAAAAAATGATTTTTATTGTTTAATTAAAGAAACAAACTTTTAGAGTATAAAAAGATAAAGCTTTGAAAGTTTGGTCCTGGAGTTATAAAAAGATAAAGCTTTGAAAGTTTGGGCCTGGAGTTATAAAAAGATAAAGCTTTGAAAGTTTGGTCCTGGAGTTATAAAAAGATAAAGCTTTGAAAGTTTGGTCCTGGAGTTATAAAAAGATAAAGCTTTGAAAGTTTGGGTCTGGAGTTATAAAAAGATAAAGCTTTGAAAGTTTGGGCCTGGAGTTATGAAAAGATAAAGCTTTGAAAGTTTGGTCCTGGAGTTATAAAAAGATAAAGCTTTGAAAGTTTGGTCCTGGAGTTACAAAAAGATAAAGCTTTGAAAGTTTGGTCCTGGAGTTATAAAAAGATAAAGCTTTGAAAGTTTGGGCCTGGAGTTATAAAAAGATAAAGCTTTGAAAGTTTGATCCTGGAGTTATAAAAAGATAAAGCTTTCAAAGTTTGGTCCTGGAGTTATAAAAAGATAAAGCTTTGAAAGTTTGGTCCTGGAGTTACAAAAAGATAAAGCTTTGAAAGTTTGGTCCTGGAGTTATAAAAAGATAAAGCTTTCAAAGTTTGGTCCTGGAGTTATAAAAAGATAAACCTTTGAAAGTTTGGGCCTGAAGTCGAAGAAAGATGAACAAGCAATCATCAAATCACAAGTTTAGTTAATTTGGATGTGTAAAACCCATGTTACACTCTGGTACATTTTTTTTAGCACACAAAGTTAAAATATACAAGATTACAAAGAGAGTTTGTGTTACACAAACTCAGAGGCGGCCCCCGTCGAAGTCGGATCCCTGTCGGATCTGCATATTTGCAAATAATATTCAAGAGGTGATTTAATTTTGATGTAAAATGTCTTACACGTTTCGGATGTTCCTTCAGAGTTGAAGATAATTACTTCCTAGTCCAAACCTCCCGCAGGACGACGGGGGATGGGAGCGGGCAGGGTTTGAACCCTGGGCCATCCATAAATCTGAACGACAGTCCAGCGCGCAAACCGCACGACCAGGAAGCCATCCGATGGTCAAAAGTAATAATGTTTCAAAGATTCATTTGCCGTAAATTTAAATTTAAATTTAATAAAAAAATAGTAGATTAGTTTTAGTATATTAAAACATTACAATATTGATCAAAACGTTTGGAATTGAAAATCTACACTTTTTTTTTACACTTTAAGTTTAGAAATTGAAATTCTACATCTTAATCTAGTCTATTTTAGTCTAAACTAGATCTAGAAATTCTAGATCTAGACTCTAAAATAATTTTAATTAGAATATAAATCCAGATCTAGATATACTGTAATAAAAATCTAGATCTAGTTTAAAAAATCTAGATTAGATCTAAATCAAGATATCATTCCTTTTTTAAACGCGAATCACATAACGAGGCTTAATAAACATTACTATACCGAGTTCTTTTTAGCGGCCCCCGTAAGGGAAAAAAGCCGCTATTAGGTTTGTGCAAAATGTCCGTCTGTCCGTCTGTCCGTCTGTCACACTCAGATCTCGAAAACTAGAAGAGATATGAAAAATATTATTTCATCATTAAATCCGGCTTGAAAAGTTTAGGTGCAACGGCTACTTTTGGTTTTCTAAAAGCAAACCGTTTAATTTATAAAATTAATTATGCAAGCGATTTTTTCATAAAAATACACCAATTCTAAAACAATTACGTAAATGTAAGGGAGGCAATGTTACAATATGCAAAGATGGACAATTATTGTGTATTTTCAGTATCACTAAGTCAAATATATTTTTAAAATGTACAGGAAATGTTTACAACAAATACAAATAATAGTTAAAGACGTTTTTTCTGGTCAACTAGCTGCTAAAATTAAAAAACATTTCTGTTTGTTTATAAAGGCTAATAATGCACTTTGTATGTAAATATCACGCACATTTTTTTCAATGGACTTTTTATGCAGCGATTTTCATGCAATAGCGTAACGTCGCAACATGATCAGGTGCTAAACCAATTCCTTAAACTTTTTTTAAAAATCAGATTTTATTTATTTTTTGTTTAGTGCCCCCATCCGAATAAAAGAAGCTTATTTTTGTGCGTTTTGTCTGTTGGTCGGTCTGTCCGTCACGATTAGATTTAAAAAACTAGAACTCTAAAAGCTATTGAAAATCTGATTTACCCTTTAATGTTCCTCCCATAACATCTCAATAGTTTTAAGTATCTAAAATTGATTGTTCCGGATTTTTTTGTGCAAAACTAATCAACGCCAACAAATGTTTGTTTGCTCTTCTAACTTATATTACATTCAATTTCCATGCTTAAACGTTGCAAAAACACATTATCAATAATATGTTGTTCCGTTTTTTATGTAAATAGCATATTAATGCTAAATCATAATCTCTATACTGACTTATATTTCATTAAGTGTAAAAATGTTCCGGATATTGTTTTATAAAACATGAATTATGCCTAATGATTGTTTGAAATCGCATAAGGCTTTTAAAAAAAGTAATTTACTAGAATTGATTACTGAAAATTACTTTTTAGACATTTAATTTTCTTGTAAAACATAACATAGAAGTTTTGTAATCGATAAAGAAAGTTCCGGATTTTGTTTCTTACAAATCGTCGCCAGAAATTTCCGAATTTATTTAAAAATCTACTAACGCCAAATAATTGTTTGAAATCCCTCTTCTAATTAATAAACAAATAATCTTCTCATTTACGAAATAATGTTTTTACGGATTTTTATGAAAAATATTTTAACTCACTACTCTCTTACAGTACATTTAACTTTCTACCTAAAACATTAAAAAATCTAATTATCGTTAATATTATGTTCCGATTTTTAAGGAAAACAGAATCCAAACACCAAAGTAAGGTATGAAAATCTCTCCACGTGGCTGTAGTACTAAGCCGTGTGACGTAGTGTTTTTTTTTTCCTTTGACGTCACATGGAATGAATTCTTTAAATGAAATGCTAAAAGAACGCACTCGGTGCACCAATGTCTATGAACACTCGAGAAATGGCTCGTGTTGATAAAGGTGATTTTTATATAATAGATTGTTCCGGATGTTTGTATAAATAGTAAAAGAAAAAGAGAATTTCAGATAAATGTAATACCGTTAATTAAATTTTTTGGATGGTCTCGTATAAAAATTAGATGTACTACAGCCACGTGGAGAGATTTTCATATCGTGACGGACAGACCGACCAACAGACAAAACGCACAAAAATAAGCTTCTTTTATTCGGATGGGGGCACTAAACAAAAAATAAATAAAATCTGATTTTTAAAAAAAGTTTAAGGAATTGGTTTAGCACCTGATCATGTTGCGACGTTACGCTACTGCATGAAAATCGCTGCATAAAAAGTCCATTGAAAAAAATGTGCGTGATATTTACATACAAAGTGCATTATTAGTCTTTATAAACAAACAGAAATGTTTTCTTTTAATTTTAGCAGCTAGTTGACCAGAAAAAACGTCTTTAACTATTATTTGTATTTGTTGTAAACATTTCCTGTACATTTTAAAAATATATTTGACTTAGTGATACTGAAAATACACAAAAATTGTCCATCTTTGTTAGCATATTGTAACATTGCCTCCCTTACATTTACGTAATTGTTTTAGAATTGGTGTATTTTTATGAAAAAATCGCTTGCATAATTAATTTTATAAATTAAACGGTTTGCTTTTAGAAAACCAAAAGTAGCCGTTGCACCTAAACTTTTCAAGCCGGATTTAATGATGAAATAATATTTTTCATATCTCTTCTAGTTTTCGAGATCTGAGTGTGACAGACGGACAGACGGACAGACGGACATTTTGCACAAACCTAATAGCGGCTTTTTCCCCTTACGGGGGCCGCTAAAAATGTCACTTTTTTTTATCTACCCTTAGACGGGTCGATACCAAACAAAATAATATTTTTTATACTCGATATAAAGCTTTAGAAAGTTTGGGCCAGGAGCAGAAAAAGTATGACCAAGAAAATAAATCACAATAGAAAATGTTTTGTTTTCTTTCTTTCTCTATCCTACTAATACCTCAGACTTTCTATAAAGGGGAAGGTAAAGGTTGAAGGTGGTAAAAAAGATAGACGTCGAAAAGTCAAGCAAAATATTCAATTCTTAATTTGAAGCTATAACTTTGGACATGTATGGCTGGATTGTTAAGTTGATAGAGCTTCGCGCTAATAATGCAAATTTGTTCAATGACAAATACACTACTAATGTTTATTTTACTATATTATTTAAACATAAAGAAGATATTGATTACAAAGCTTATATCATCTCACTCTGTCTGTCTGTCTGTCTGGGTCGATTCTTTTACATGTTTTTTTCTCCCACTTCCCATTCTCGGATCAAGTTAAAACCTTGCACAACTATTCATTGTCGATGTCTACACACCGCTGGAAGTGTCGTTGATTAGAGCACCCAATGGCTGGTAGACACCGCTGGAAGTGTCGTTGATTAGAGCACCCAATGGCTGGTAGACACCGCTGGAAGTGTCGTTGATTAGAGCACCCAATGGCTGGTAGACACCGCTGGAAGTGTCGTTGATTAGAGCACCCAATGGCTGGTAGACACCGCTGGAAGTGTCGTTGATTAGAGCACCCAATTGCTGGTAGACACCGCTGGAAGTGTCGTTGATTAGAGCACCCAATGGCTGGTAGACACCGCTGGAAGTGTCGTTGATTAGAGCACCCAATGGCTGGTAGACACCGCTGGAAGTGTCGTTGATTAGAGCACCCAATGGCTGGTAGACACCACTGGAAGTGTCGTTGATTACAGCACCCAATGGCTGGTAGACACCGCTGGAAGTGTCGTTGATTAGAGCACCCAATGGCTGGTAGACACCGCTGGAAGTGTCGTTGATTAGAGCACCCAATGGCTGGTAGACACCGCTGGAGGTGTCGTTGATTAGAGCACCCAATGGCAGGTAGACACCGCTGGAAGTGTCGTTGATTAGAGCACCCAATGGCTGGTAGACACCGCTGGAAGTGTCGTTGATTAGAGCACCCAATGGCTGGTAGACACCGCTGGAGGTGTATTTAGATTTGAACTTGTCTTGCCGTGGACGTGTCGTTGATTAGAGCACCCAATGGCTGGTAGACACCGCTGGAAGTGTCGTTGATTAGAGCACCCAATGGCTGGTAGACACCGCTGGAGGTGTCGTTGATTAGAGCACCCAATGGCTGGTAGACACCGCTGGAGGTGTCGTTGATTAGAGCACCCAATGGCTGGTAGACACCGCTGGAGGTATCGTTGATTAGATCACCCAATGGCTGGTAGACACCGCTGGAGGTATCGTTGATTAGAGCACCCAATGGCTGGTAGACACCGCTGGAAGTGTCGTTGATTAGAGCACCCAATGGCTGGTAGACACCGCTGGAAGTGTCGTTGATTACAGCACCCAATGGCTGGTAGACACCGCTGGAAGTGTCGTTGATTAGAGCACCCAATGGCTGGTAGACACCGCTGGAGGTATCGTTGATTAGAGCACCCAATGGCTGGTAGACACCGCTGGAAGTGTCGTTGGTTAGAGCACCCAATGGCTGGTAGACACCGCTGGAGGTATCGTTGATTAGAGCACCCAATGGCTGGTAGACACCGCTGGAGGTGTCGTTGATTAGAGCACCCAATGGCTGGTAGACACCGCTGGAAGTGTCGTTGATTAGAGCACCCAATGGCAGGTAGACACCGCTGGAAGTGTCGTTGATTAGAGCACCCAATGGCTGGTAGACACCGCTGGAAGTGTCGTTGATTAGAGCACCCAATGGCTGGTAGACACAGCTGGAGGTGTATTTAGATTTGAACTTGTCTTGCCGTGGACGTGTCGTTGATTAGAGCACCCAATGGCTGGTAGACACCGCTGGAGGTGTATTTAGATTTGAACTTGTCTTGCCGTGGACGTGTCGTTGATTAGAGCACCCAATGGCTGGTAGACACCGCTGGAGGTGAATTTAGATTTGAACTTGTCTTGCCGTGGACGTGTCGTTGATTAGAGCACCCAATGGCTGGTAGACACCACTGGAGGTGAATTTAGATTTGAACTTGTACAACTTGAAATAACGTGAATAGATTCTCTGTGAACCAGCTAAATATATCTTTGATTACACTGTAGACAGATCCAAATGAGTGACAGTGAACGCAATGACTAGAAAGGCTTAACGAAAGAGCAGTCCATGAAATAGAGACAGAGATAAAGAGAACACAGAAAATGTACATTACAAAAATGATATATATAGTGTATTTTTTTTTATTTCATTATGTGAAGAAAGAATACATTGTTGACTAAAGACATCATGCTATCTGTGACGATACGAAACTTGCATGCACAAGTTCATTTGAGTCTTTCCCAGCAAACCGTGAGAAACTTTAATTTTTAACTTAAAACAATTATTTTCTTGTCCACCCACAGCTAATTTCTTGTAGGATTTATCCCCCCTCGCACGTTTCTCACGGGACGAATCTCCACGCAAAACATTAACTAGCCTCTCCAGGGCTAACTTTTAATTATTGACCGCTGGACAGGTGACCAGCACACAACAAGTCGCTAATAACTTTTCACACCTATCCCCCCCCCCCCGCAGGATACGCATCGCTCTAAGAATAGCATTGCACTCGGGCTGGACAGATACATATTCGCTTAAGACTTTACTCTCACGGTAGGCTACGAATATTGACCATAAATCTTACCTGACGCCTGACATCTCCGGTACATCGATACATGTGAGAAAATCAGCTAGCTTTCTTCCCCACCCGTTAAACGAAAAGTCCCATCTATATATAGAGAGAGACCAAAGCATTCCAAATTAGGCCCGCTAGGATTCATACAGTCTCCTCTGTTAGGAAGTTTAGTTGTGAGATTTCATTAGGGACAAACGGCCTGGTTGCTACCCCTGGTTGCTACCCCTGATTGCTACCCCTGATTGCTACCCCTGGTTACTACACACGATTGCTACGACTACCAGATCTCCATAGAAAGCTGTAACCGAGGCAGACCACACCAGATACACCCCCCCCAATTACATACCTGTTAGCAAGAAGGCATTGCCTACTGTCCTTGGCCCTAACATATTGCCCAGTGTCCACAGTGCCCTATACTGCCCAGTATCATCTGCCCAGTACCTGGCCCAAACTGTCCACTGCCCAATAGTTATTGCCTAATGCCAACAGATTAGAGCAACCTTCGCAGCAGAAGATAAACTGGTGTTGAGTTGGCACGGCTCTCTACGAGCTAGAGATCACAGCTGAGAGGTCGTCTCACTACAACTTAGTCTGCAGCACCAACCATCTCTATTGCTAAACAGGCAGTGGCCTCACCCTAGAGCCAGTTTGCCTACAGCATAGAGAATATCCCGAGCCGACGTCCTAAGACAGAGCCGAATCACTCATCCTTCTGAGTGCCAGTCCTACGACCGCCAGAAGACGACCCAGGAGCTAGCAGCTAAGAAAATAAGTAGCAGACATAGGAAGATTCTTCTCCTCCAATCACTCAATAATTAGCAATCCATGATGAGCAGTTATTTTAGACATTAGTATCTTCATTTCATTTCTTAATTATAATTTTATTTGACCTTTTTTTTTTGTAAGCTTTCCTTCATTAAATTATATTTATTTATAAACTTATAGTATTGGTCTGTTCTTACTGTTAGTTGCGGTGTGCCTGTACAAAATCTTATATGTGAGTGGGATAAAATTTAATAACATTTCCCCTAGACCTAAACAAACAAGCCATATATTAACTAATTAACATCTCGTCACATATAAATGTGGTCCCGTCCGGGTATCTGTAACTAGAATCCTATATTAGACAGGCACAGGCATACAGCAGTAGAACTTTCCAAAAGCTAATATAGTTAACTTTATTTATCTTAAAGTAACGGATTGCAAACTGAGTGAAGAGTGTTTCTAGAGTCTTTATTTTATATCTATTTTACTTTAGATGTTATCACATATTAACTTAGTTTAATATTATTATTTGTGGTTATTTTAAGTTGCATCACTGTGCTTAATATTATATTATCATTACTGGCAACGTGGTTGTTTCATACGGGCTTCATATAGCGCTCTTACTTCAGTAATATCTATCTTTACAGTCTTATTAGTCTCCCTTTTATTTCCCTCATAAATACACAATGGCCAGCAATACAAGGTCCAAGACAGACTCTGACAAAAAACTGAAAATACAAGAGCTGACAGAGACAGCGGCATTGTTAGAGTTAGAGGGGCCTAGCCGCTCTGATTACATCCGACAAAAGTTGGATGAATGGGAATTAGAGGAGAAGTTAGCTCGAGAACGAGAATTCGAGTTAGCAATGGAGCGGGAGAAAAATGAGCACGAACTAGCCAGGGATAAAGAAAAAAATGAGCACGAGTTAGCCATGGAACGGGAAAGACAGGCAACCGAAAGAGCTAAAATAGCTCAAGAGAATGAGACGGCTCGCACAGTCGCTGATTCTCAGTCTGCTAGCCCAGCTTCCAGCCAAGGGTCCTCAAGTAGCTCACCCAACATCCCCTTCGAGCCCTTCGATGAGAAGAGCGAAAGTGTTGAAGTTTATTTAACACGATTCGAAGAGGTGGCACGCTGTTATAGCTTGCCCAAGGATAGGTGGTGTTTTAGACTAGCTCAATGCCTTAGAGGCAAAGCTTACGAGGCTTACACAAAGCTCCCCTCATACCAACGGGAGGACTTTGAAGCCCTAAAAGAGGCACTATTGGTTCAATTTGAGCTGACCTCTGAATCATACCACAAGAAGTTTCAAGGGTCCCGCCTTGAGCGCAAAGAAACTTATGTCAATCTTTGCGACAGGCTGGACAAATACCTCGGGAAATGGCTAGCCCTAAGCAAAATGCCCGAAACGTTTGAAGGTCTTAGAAACCTTATTCTAGCTGAGCAGCTTCGAGACTGCTTAACGCAGGAAACTCGAATATATGTCAATGAGCAACAGGTGATAGACCCTTCTGACATTGCAATTGCTGCAGACCGATATTTAGCTGCTAGACGTGACACTAAGACAAAGACGGAAGACTCAAAGCCCCAAGCAAGCACAAATAGAGCTAACTCCCACCAAGGGAAAAACAACCCACCCAACCACAAAAACAACCAGGCCGTTCATCTTCGCCCCAATACCCCGAATCCTGCCAATTATAGATCTTCTCACCCGCCCCCAAAACAATGGTGTAATTTCCATAAAAATAACTCGCACGACACTAAAGATTGTCGGAGCAGAGGTAAGCCCACCCATACTCTAAATAGTATACGCAATCCTGCACCGAGTGATGCTGAAGCCCTCGTCTTGGCCGCAGTAAGCGCTCAGTCAGGTGAGTCTCCTCATCCCCCAAGTGTCGAAAAGGCGCTGGTCAACGGGAGAGCTGTGACTTGTCTCAACGACACAGGTTGCTTGGTGGAAGCTGTAGTTCGGGAGTCATTGGTAAGCCCAAGTGACTACATCGAGGAGACTACACAAATCCAAACAGTTGATTTGGAGAGTCCGCCCAAGACTCTACCTATGGCTCTCATAAATGTAGAGTCAAAATATGTCCGCGGTCGCATCAAAGCGATTGTGATGAAATCCCCAGCCTATGATCTCATATTAGGCTGCCGATACGTGTTTCTAGGAACACCACCATACCCCAGCGTCTCTGCACCTATTCTCACCAGATCACAGGTACAAGTGGAAGAATCTGACTCCCTCAAAGTCAATACCATTCCCACTGAGATTAGGGAAGCTCAGAAGCAAGACCCCTCGCTTCAAAAATATCTTAGGTTCGCCCAAGAAGGTGAATCCGCCCTTGGCAAGGCACGATTCTTCTTTAAAACAGGGCTACTATATCGACGAGGTAAAGAACCAGATGCCTGCAACCAGTTGGTTGTGCCCAAACCATACAGGGAGCAGGTTATGCAAACAGGTCATGCCTCCTCTTTAAGTGCCCATCAAGGTCAGAGCTCGACCCTCAACAGGATCCGATTCCATTACTTCTGGCCTGGCATGACCGAAAACATCAAACGATATGTCGCCTCATGTCCACAGTGCCAAAAGTTGTCACCAAAGAATCGCATTCCGCCCGTTCCTCTGGGAAAAACCCCTTTGATCGAAACTCCGTTTAAACGAGTATCTGTGGACATACTTGGTCCTCTACCCCGCACGAAGAAAAGAAACGCCTACATTCTTTGTGTCATATGTCAAGCATCAAGATGGCCAGAGGCCGCCCCTTTGTCAAGCATAGACTCTATACATGTGGCTGAAGCTCTGTTCAATATGTTCACTCGGATAGGCTTTCCCGAAGAGATATTAACAGACAATGGTTCTCAGTTCACAGGGAAGTTAATGAAGGAGGTGTATGCTCTCTTTAATGCAAAACATCTCCGGTCTTCGGTATACCACCCCCAAGCAAATGGTCTTGTAGAACGGTTCAATCACACTTTGGTAACGATGCTTAAACGCCTCATCGATGATAAACCAGAAGAGTGGGACACTTACCTACCTGCTGCTTTATTCGCATACCGAGAGGTACCTCACGCCAGTCTAGGGTATTCGCCATACCAGATCATCTTTGGATCTCATCCCCGTGGCCCACTAGAAATCCTAAAACAAACTTGGACCAAAGATCAACTCAACGATGAAGTCAAAACGGTGTCCAAATATGTGAAGGACCTCCAAGAAAGGCTACAAGACATACGGTCCCTGGCTAGAAGCAACCTCATCAAGGCACGTAAGAGACAAGAGAAATACTACAATAGGAGGGCTAAAGAACGGTCACTCAATGTCGGAGATAAGGTTCTCTTATTACTGCCCAAGAACACAAACAAGTTACAGATTTGTTGGCAAGGCCCATTCGAGGTGATGAAAAAGGTATCGCCCACCAACTACGTCATTAAAGTCGGTCGTAAGGAGAAGTCTTATCACGTGAACCTCCTCAAGCACTACTTAGAGAGGCCTTCACAAACGGACCCTCCCCGAGACTTGATGGCTATAGCGGTGGTAGAGGATGTGAAAGAACCCAAAGACCTAGTGGAGTACCCCCTCCATGCAGTGGAGACACACGAGAACGTCACAATTAGTCCACAGCTAGACGCCGAGCAAACGGCCGAAGTCAAATCTATGCTGGGGGAGTTCCATGACGTCTTGTCGGATAAGCCTGGCAGAACATCGCTTGAGCGGTTTTCGATGAAGCTGTTAAGTGCTGAGCCCATAAAAGTAAAGGCCTACCCTTTACCTCACGCAAAAGCTGAGGTCATCAAACAAGAGGTGGAAGAGCTTCTAAAAGCTGGAATTATAGCGCCTTCGGTCTCTCCATACAACGCTCCAGTGGTGCTAGTTCGGAAGCCAGATGGAGGCCATCGCATGTGCATTGATTTTCGACGCCTCAATGCAGTGGCTGAATTCCAAGCGGAGCCTCTTCCAGACCCAGCCACAATTTTTGCCAACTTAAGTCACGCTAGATATTTTAGCAAATTTGACTTAAGCCGAGGGTACTATCAAATAGAAGTTGAGCCAGAATGCAGACCTTTGCTAGCTTTTAGCACCCCACAAGGGCACTATGAATTTCAAACGGTCTCCTTTGGTCTGAATAACTCGTCTAGCGTGTTCACGCGTATGATGAGAAAGCTATTAGCTCCCATCGAAAGTCCAGGCATCCAAAATTTCATAGATGATATTCTGATCGCCACGGAGACCTGGTCCGAACACATAGCTCTCATCTCCTCCCTCTTGCTAAGGCTCCGCGAGACGGGTCTGACTGCTCGGCCCTCCAAATGTCTCATCGGTTTCACAAGACTCAAGTTCTTAGGCCATGTCATTCAAGAAAACCAGCTCATGCCAGACGAAGAAAAGGTTGCTCAATTACTTGAGGCTCCCAAGCCGATCACAAAAACTGGAGTGAGATCATTCCTCGGGATGTGTGGTTACTATCAAAAATTCATCCCACACTTCAACTCTATCGCTGCCCCACTGTCGGATCTAACAAAAAAGGATCGACCAGACAAGGTGACATGGAATGAGGAATGTGAGCTCGCATTCCAACGACTCAAGGAATGCCTCACTTCATCACCAGTGCTCAAGCTACCTGACCTGTCCCGCACTTTCGTGTTGAGGACAGACGCCAGTGGCTCTGGCCTGGGTGCAGTTCTGATGCA
Organism: Biomphalaria glabrata; assembly: GCF_947242115.1. Classification (NCBI taxonomy): domain Eukaryota; kingdom Metazoa; phylum Mollusca; class Gastropoda; family Planorbidae; genus Biomphalaria; species Biomphalaria glabrata. The sequence continues at coordinate 67,725,491 of NC_074711.1, forward strand.
AACTGCCGAAGGATCCGGTGACACACTTTTTCCAGTAGCTTATGCTAGCCGTAAGCTGAACCAGGCAGAATCCAACTACGCCACAATAGAGCTAGAATGCCTGGCACTGGTGTGGGCGATAGAGAAATTCCAGGCATTCTTATATGGAAAGCACTTCACTCTGCAAACTGACCACAAACCGTTATCTTACTTATCCTCCAGCAAGCATCTAAATGCCAGACTTATGAGATGGTCTTTACTATTACAACCATACTCCTTCCAGGTTGAACATGTTCCTGGAAGTCAAAATGCAGCGCCCGATTTCCTCAGTCGGCACTGCGTTTTTGAGCCCACAGGCCTCAATGGGTACCACCCCTCAGTAAATTTAAACAATTAGATTAGACAACAACAAAGCTCAAATGAAACTGGCATGCAAGCAGTATTAGTATTCTGCGAATACTTTTTAAGTGGGTGGGTATGTGACGATACGAAACTTGCATGCACAAGTTCATTTGAGTCTTTCCCAGCAAACCGTGAGAAACTTTAATTTTTAACTTAAAACAATTATTTTCTTGTCCACCCACAGCTAATTTCTTGTAGGATTTATCCCCCCTCGCACGTCTCTCACGGGACGAATCTCCACGCAAAACATTAACTAGCCTCTCCAGGGCTAACTTTTAATTATTGACCGCTGGACAGGTGACCAGCACACAACAAGTCGCTCCGCGGCCTAATAACTTTTCACACCTATCCCCCCCCCCCGCAGGATACGCATCGCTCTAAGAATAGCATTGCACTCGGGCTGGACAGATACATATTCGCTTAAGACTTTACTCTCACGGTAGGCTACGAATATTGACCATAAATCTTACCTGACGCCTGACATCTCCGGTACATCGATACATGTGAGAAAATCAGCTAGCTTTCTTCCCCACCCGTTAAACGAAAAGTCCCATCTATATATAGAGAGAGACCAAAGCATTCCAAATTAGGCCCGCTAGGATTCATACAGTCTCCTCTGTTAGGAAGTTTAGTTGTGAGATTTCATTAGGGACAAACGGCCTGGTTGCTACCCCTGGTTGCTACCCCTGATTGCTACCCCTGGTTACTACACACGATTGCTACGACTACCAGATCTCCATAGAAAGCTGTAACCGAGGCAGACCACACCAGATACACCCCCCCCCCAATTACATACCTGTTAGCAAGAAGGCATTGCCTACTGTCCTTGGCCCTAACATATTGCCCAGTGTCCACAGTGCCCTATACTGCCCAGTATCATCTGCCCAGTACCTGGCCCAAACTGTCCACTGCCCAATAGTTATTGCCTAATGCCAACAGATTAGAGCAACCTTCGCAGCAGAAGATAAACTGGTGTTGAGTTGGCACGGCTCTCTACGAGCTAGAGATCACAGCTGAGAGATCGTCCCACTACAACTTAGTCTGCAGCACCAACCATCTCTATTGCTAAACAGGCAGTGGCCTCACCCTAGAGCCAGTTTGCCTACAGCATAGAGAATATCCCGAGCCGACGTCCTAAGACAGAGCCGAATCACTCATCCTTCTGAGTGCCAGTCCTACGACCGCCAGAAGACGACCCAGGAGCTAGCAGCTAAGAAAATAAGTAGCAGACATAGGAACATTCTTCTCCTCCAATCACTCAATAATTAGCAATCCATGATGAGCAGTTATTTTAGACATTAGTATCTTCATTTCATTTCTTAATTATAATTTTATTTGACCTTTTTTTTTGTAAGCTTTCCTTCATTAAATTATATTTATTTATAAACTTATAGTATTGGTCTGTTCTTACTGTTAGTTGCGGTGTGCCTGTACAAAATCTTATATGTGAGTGGGATAAAATTTAATAAAATTTCCCCTAGACCTAAACAAACAAGCCATATATTAACTAATTAACATCTCGTCACATATAAATGTGGTCCCGTCCGGGTATCTGTAACTAGAATCCTATATTAGACAGGCACAGGCATACAGCAGTAGAACTTTCCAAAAGCTAATATAGTTAACTTTATTTATCTTAAAGTAACGGATTGCAAACTGAGTGAAGAGTGTTTCTAGAGTCTTTATTTTATATCTATTTTACTTTAGATGTTATCACATATTAACTTAGTTTAATATTATTATTTGTGGTTATTTTAAGTTGCATCACTGTGCTTAATATTATATTATCATTACTGGCAACGTGGTTGTTTCATACGGGCTTCATATAGCGCTCTTACTTCAGTAATATCTATCTTTTCAGTCTTATTAGTCTCCCTTTTATTTCCCTCATAAATACACAATGGCCAGCAATACAAGGTCCAAGACAGACTCTGACAAAAAACTGAAAATACAAGAGCTGACAGAGACAGCGGCATTGTTAGAGTTAGAGGGGCCTAGCCGCTCTGATTACATCCGACAAAAGTTGGATGAATGGGAATTAGAGGAGAAGTTAGCTCGAGAACGAGAATTCGAGTTAGCAATGGAGCGGGAGAAAAATGAGCACGAACTAGCCAGGGATAAAGAAAAAAATGAGCACGAGTTAGCCATGGAACGGGAAAGACAGGCAACCGAAAGAGCTAAAATAGCTCAAGAGAATGAGACGGCTCGCACAGTCGCTGATTCTCAGTCTGCTAGCCCAGCTTCCAGCCAAGGGTCCTCAAGTAGCTCACCCAACATCCCCTTCGAGCCCTTCGATGAGAAGAGCGAAAGTGTTGAAGTTTATTTAACACGATTCGAAGAGGTGGCACGCTATTATAGCTTGCCCAAGGATAGGTGGTGTTTTAGACTAGCTCAATGCCTTAGAGGCAAAGCTTACGAGGCTTACACAAAGCTCCCCTCATACCAACGGGAGGACTTTGAAGCCCTAAAAGAGGCACTATTGGTTCAATTTGAGCTGACCTCTGAATCATACCACAAGAAGTTTCAAGGGTCCCGCCTTGAGCGCAAAGAAACTTATGTCAATCTTTGCGACAGGCTGGACAAATACCTCGGGAAATGGCTAGCCCTAAGCAAAATGCCCGAAACGTTTGAAGGTCTTAGAAACCTTATTCTAGCTGAGCAGCTTCGAGACTGCTTAACGCAGGAAACTCGAATATATGTCAATGAGCAACAGGTGATAGACCCTTCTGACATTGCAATTGCTGCAGACCGATATTTAGCTGCTAGACGTGACACTAAGACAAAGACGGAAGACTCAAAGCCCCAAGCAAGCACAAATAGAGCTAACTCCCACCAAGGGAAAAACAACCCACCCAACCACAAAAACAACCAGGCCGTTCATCTTCGCCCCAATACCCCGAATCCTGCCAATTATAGATCTTCTCACCCGCCCCCAAAACAATGGTGTAATTTCCATAAAAATAACTCGCACGACACTAAAGATTGTCGGAGCAGAGGTAAGCCCACCCATACTCTAAATAGTATACGCAATCCTGCACCGAGTGATGCTGAAGCCCTCGTCTTGGCCGCAGTAAGCGCTCAGTCAGGTGAGTCTCCTCATCCCCCAAGTGTCGAAAAGGCGCTGGTCAACGGGAGAGCTGTGACTTGTCTCAACGACACAGGTTGCTTGGTGGAAGCTGTAGTTCGGGAGTCATTGGTAAGCCCAAGTGACTACATCGAGGAGACTACACAAATCCAAACAGTTGATTTGGAGAGTCCGCCCAAGACTCTACCTATGGCTCTCATAAATGTAGAGTCAAAATATGTCCGCGGTCGCATCAAAGCGATTGTGATGAAATCCCCAGCCTATGATCTCATATTAGGCTGCCGATACGTGTTTCTAGGAACACCACCATACCCCAGCGTCTCTGCACCTATTCTCACCAGATCACAGGTACAAGTGGAAGAATCTGACTCCCTCAAAGTCAATACCATTCCCACTGAGATTAGGGAAGCTCAGAAGCAAGACCCCTCGCTTCAAAAATATCTTAGGTTCGCCCAAGAAGGTGAATCCGCCCTTGGCAAGGCACGATTCTTCTTTAAAACAGGGCTACTATATCGACGAGGTAAAGAACCAGATGCCTGCAACCAGCTGGTTGTGCCCAAACCATACAGGGAGCAGGTTATGCAAACAGGTCATGCCTCCTCTTTAAGTGCCCATCAAGGTCAGAGCTCGACCCTCAACAGGATCCGATTCCATTACTTCTGGCCTGGCATGACCGAAAACATCAAACGATATGTCGCCTCATGTCCACAGTGCCAAAAGTTGTCACCAAAGAATCGCATTCCGCCCGTTCCTCTGGGAAAAACCCCTTTGATCGAAACTCCGTTTAAACGAGTATCTGTGGACATACTTGGTCCTCTACCCCGCACGAAGAAAAGAAACGCCTACATTCTTTGTGTCATATGTCAAGCATCAAGATGGCCAGAGGCCGCCCCTTTGTCAAGCATAGACTCTAAACATGTGGCTGAAGCTCTGTTCAATATGTTCACTCGGATACTCTTTCCCGAAGAGATATTAACAGACAATGGTTCTCAGTTCACAGGGAAGTTAATGAAGGAGGTGTATGCTCTCTTTAATGCAAAACATCTCCGGTCTTCGGTATACCACCCCCAAGCAAATGGTCTTGTAGAACGGTTCAATCACACTTTGGTAACGATGCTTAAACGCCTCATCGATGATAAACCAGAAGAGTGGGACACTTACCTACCTGCTGCTTTATTCGCATACCGAGAGGTACCTCACGCCAGTCTAGGGTATTCGCCATACCAGATCATCTTTGGATCTCATCCCCGTGGCCCACTAGAAATCCTAAACCAAACTTGGACCAAAGATCAACTCAACGATGAAGTCAAAACGGTGTCCAAATATGTGAAGGACCTCCAAGAAAGGCTACAAGACATACGGTCCCTGGCTAGAAGCAACCTCATCAAGGCACGTAAGAGACAAGAGAAATACTACAATAGGAGGGCTAAAGAACGGTCACTCAATGTCGGAGATAAGGTTCTCTTATTACTGCCCAAGAACACAAACAAGTTACAGATTTGTTGGCAAGGCCCATTCGAGGTGATGAAAAAGGTATCGCCCACCAACTACGTCATTAAAGTCGGTCGTAAGGAGAAGTCTTATCACGTGAACCTCCTCAAGCACTACTTAGAGAGGCCTTCACAAACGGACCCTCCCCGAGACTTGATGGCTATAGCGGTGGTAGAGGATGTGAAAGAACCCAAAGACCTAGTGGAGTACCCCCTCCATGCAGTGGAGACACACGAGAACGTCACAATTAGTCCACAGCTAGACGCCGAGCAAACGGCCGAAGTCAAATCTATGCTGGGGGAGTTCCATGACGTCTTGTCGGATAAGCCTGGCAGAACATCGCTTGAGCGGTTTTCGATGAAGCTGTTAAGTGCTGAGCCCATAAAAGTAAAGGCCTACCCTTTACCTCACGCAAAAGCTGAGGTCATCAAACAAGAGGTGGAAGAGCTTCTAAAAGCTGGAATTATAGCGCCTTCGGTCTCTCCATACAACGCTCCAGTGGTGCTAGTTCGGAAGCCAGATGGAGGCCATCGCATGTGCATTGATTTTCGACGCCTCAATGCAGTGGCTGAATTCCAAGCGGAGCCTCTTCCAGACCCAGCCACAATTTTTGCCAACTTAAGTCACGCTAGATATTTTAGCAAATTTGACTTAAGCCGAGGGTACTATCAAATAGAAGTTGAGCCAGAATGCAGACCTTTGCTAGCTTTTAGCACCCCACAAGGGCACTATGAATTTCAAACGGTCTCCTTTGGTCTGAATAACTCGTCTAGCGTGTTCACGCGTATGATGAGAAAGCTATTAGCTCCCATCGAAAGTCCAGGCATCCAAAATTTCATAGATGATATTCTGATCGCCACGGAGACCTGGTCCGAACACATAGCTCTCATCTCCTCCCTCTTGCTAAGGCTCCGCGAGACGGGTCTGACTGCTCGGCCCTCCAAATGTCTCATCGGTTTCACAAGACTCAAGTTCTTAGGCCATGTCATTCAAGAAAACCAGCTCATGCCAGACGAAGAAAAGGTTGCTCAATTACTTGAGGCTCCCAAGCCGATCACAAAAACTGGAGTGAGATCATTCCTCGGGATGTGTGGTTACTATCAAAAATTCATCCCACACTTCAACTCTATCGCTGCCCCACTGTCGGATCTAACAAAAAAGGATCGACCAGACAAGGTGACATGGAATGAGGAATGTGAGCTCGCATTCCAACGACTCAAGGAATGCCTCACTTCATCACCAGTGCTCAAGCTACCTGACCTGTCCCGCACTTTCGTGTTGAGGACAGACGCCAGTGGCTCTGGCCTGGGTGCAGTTCTGATGCAAACTGCCGAAGGATCCGGTGACACACTTTTTCCAGTAGCTTATGCTAGCCGTAAGCTGAACCAGGCAGAATCCAACTACGCCACAATAGAGCTAGAATGCCTGGCACTGGTGTGGGCGATAGAGAAATTCCAGGCATTCTTATATGGAAAGCACTTCACTCTGCAAACTGACCACAAACCGTTATCTTACTTATCCTCCAGCAAGCATCTAAATGCCAGACTTATGAGATGGTCTTTACTATTACAACCATACTCCTTCCAGGTTGAACATGTTCCTGGAAGTCAAAATGCAGCGCCCGATTTCCTCAGTCGGCACTGCGTTTTTGAGCCCACAGGCCTCAATGGGTACCACCCCTCAGTAAATTTAAACAATTAGATTAGACAACAACAAAGCTCAAATGAAACTGGCATGCAAGCAGTATTAGTATTCTGCGAATACTTTTTAAGTGGGTGGGTATGTGACGATACGAAACTTGCATGCACAAGTTCATTTGAGTCTTTCCCAGCAAACCGTGAGAAACTTTAATTTTTAACTTAAAACAATTATTTTCTTGTCCACCCACAGCTAATTTCTTGTAGGATTTATCCCCCCTCGCACGTCTCTCACGGGACGAATCTCCACGCAAAACATTAACTAGCCTCTCCAGGGCTAACTTTTAATTATTGACCGCTGGACAGGTGACCAGCACACAACAAGTCGCTCCGCGGCCTAATAACTTTTCACACCTATCCCCCCCCCCCGCAGGATACGCATCGCTCTAAGAATAGCATTGCACTCGGGCTGGACAGATACATATTCGCTTAAGACTTTACTCTCACGGTAGGCTACGAATATTGACCATAAATCTTACCTGACGCCTGACATCTCCGGTACATCGATACATGTGAGAAAATCAGCTAGCTTTCTTCCCCACCCGTTAAACGAAAAGTCCCATCTATATATAGAGAGAGACCAAAGCATTCCAAATTAGGCCCGCTAGGATTCATACAGTCTCCTCTGTTAGGAAGTTTAGTTGTGAGATTTCATTAGGGACAAACGGCCTGGTTGCTACCCCTGGTTGCTACCCCTGATTGCTACCCCTGGTTACTACACACGATTGCTACGACTACCAGATCTCCATAGAAAGCTGTAACCGAGGCAGACCACACCAGATACACCCCCCCCCCAATTACATACCTGTTAGCAAGAAGGCATTGCCTACTGTCCTTGGCCCTAACATATTGCCCAGTGTCCACAGTGCCCTATACTGCCCAGTATCATCTGCCCAGTACCTGGCCCAAACTGTCCACTGCCCAATAGTTATTGCCTAATGCCAACAGATTAGAGCAACCTTCGCAGCAGAAGATAAACTGGTGTTGAGTTGGCACGGCTCTCTACGAGCTAGAGATCACAGCTGAGAGATCGTCCCACTACAACTTAGTCTGCAGCACCAACCATCTCTATTGCTAAACAGGCAGTGGCCTCACCCTAGAGCCAGTTTGCCTACAGCATAGAGAATATCCCGAGCCGACGTCCTAAGACAGAGCCGAATCACTCATCCTTCTGAGTGCCAGTCCTACGACCGCCAGAAGACGACCCAGGAGCTAGCAGCTAAGAAAATAAGTAGCAGACATAGGAACATTCTTCTCCTCCAATCACTCAATAATTAGCAATCCATGATGAGCAGTTATTTTAGACATTAGTATCTTCATTTCATTTCTTAATTATAATTTTATTTGACCTTTTTTTTTGTAAGCTTTCCTTCATTAAATTATATTTATTTATAAACTTATAGTATTGGTCTGTTCTTACTGTTAGTTGCGGTGTGCCTGTACAAAATCTTATATGTGAGTGGGATAAAATTTAATAAAATTTCCCCTAGACCTAAACAAACAAGCCATATATTAACTAATTAACATCTCGTCACATATAAATGTGGTCCCGTCCGGGTATCTGTAACTAGAATCCTATATTAGACAGGCACAGGCATACAGCAGTAGAACTTTCCAAAAGCTAATATAGTTAACTTTATTTATCTTAAAGTAACGGATTGCAAACTGAGTGAAGAGTGTTTCTAGAGTCTTTATTTTATATCTATTTTACTTTAGATGTTATCACATATTAACTTAGTTTAATATTATTATTTGTGGTTATTTTAAGTTGCATCACTGTGCTTAATATTATATTATCATTACTGGCAACGTGGTTGTTTCATACGGGCTTCATATAGCGCTCTTACTTCAGTAATATCTATCTTTTCAGTCTTATTAGTCTCCCTTTTATTTCCCTCATAAATACACAATGGCCAGCAATACAAGGTCCAAGACAGACTCTGACAAAAAACTGAAAATACAAGAGCTGACAGAGACAGCGGCATTGTTAGAGTTAGAGGGGCCTAGCCGCTCTGATTACATCCGACAAAAGTTGGATGAATGGGAATTAGAGGAGAAGTTAGCTCGAGAACGAGAATTCGAGTTAGCAATGGAGCGGGAGAAAAATGAGCACGAACTAGCCAGGGATAAAGAAAAAAATGAGCACGAGTTAGCCATGGAACGGGAAAGACAGGCAACCGAAAGAGCTAAAATAGCTCAAGAGAATGAGACGGCTCGCACAGTCGCTGATTCTCAGTCTGCTAGCCCAGCTTCCAGCCAAGGGTCCTCAAGTAGCTCACCCAACATCCCCTTCGAGCCCTTCGATGAGAAGAGCGAAAGTGTTGAAGTTTATTTAACACGATTCGAAGAGGTGGCACGCTATTATAGCTTGCCCAAGGATAGGTGGTGTTTTAGACTAGCTCAATGCCTTAGAGGCAAAGCTTACGAGGCTTACACAAAGCTCCCCTCATACCAACGGGAGGACTTTGAAGCCCTAAAAGAGGCACTATTGGTTCAATTTGAGCTGACCTCTGAATCATACCACAAGAAGTTTCAAGGGTCCCGCCTTGAGCGCAAAGAAACTTATGTCAATCTTTGCGACAGGCTGGACAAATACCTCGGGAAATGGCTAGCCCTAAGCAAAATGCCCGAAACGTTTGAAGGTCTTAGAAACCTTATTCTAGCTGAGCAGCTTCGAGACTGCTTAACGCAGGAAACTCGAATATATGTCAATGAGCAACAGGTGATAGACCCTTCTGACATTGCAATTGCTGCAGACCGATATTTAGCTGCTAGACGTGACACTAAGACAAAGACGGAAGACTCAAAGCCCCAAGCAAGCACAAATAGAGCTAACTCCCACCAAGGGAAAAACAACCCACCCAACCACAAAAACAACCAGGCCGTTCATCTTCGCCCCAATACCCCGAATCCTGCCAATTATAGATCTTCTCACCCGCCCCCAAAACAATGGTGTAATTTCCATAAAAATAACTCGCACGACACTAAAGATTGTCGGAGCAGAGGTAAGCCCACCCATACTCTAAATAGTATACGCAATCCTGCACCGAGTGATGCTGAAGCCCTCGTCTTGGCCGCAGTAAGCGCTCAGTCAGGTGAGTCTCCTCATCCCCCAAGTGTCGAAAAGGCGCTGGTCAACGGGAGAGCTGTGACTTGTCTCAACGACACAGGTTGCTTGGTGGAAGCTGTAGTTCGGGAGTCATTGGTAAGCCCAAGTGACTACATCGAGGAGACTACACAAATCCAAACAGTTGATTTGGAGAGTCCGCCCAAGACTCTACCTATGGCTCTCATAAATGTAGAGTCAAAATATGTCCGCGGTCGCATCAAAGCGATTGTGATGAAATCCCCAGCCTATGATCTCATATTAGGCTGCCGATACGTGTTTCTAGGAACACCACCATACCCCAGCGTCTCTGCACCTATTCTCACCAGATCACAGGTACAAGTGGAAGAATCTGACTCCCTCAAAGTCAATACCATTCCCACTGAGATTAGGGAAGCTCAGAAGCAAGACCCCTCGCTTCAAAAATATCTTAGGTTCGCCCAAGAAGGTGAATCCGCCCTTGGCAAGGCACGATTCTTCTTTAAAACAGGGCTACTATATCGACGAGGTAAAGAACCAGATGCCTGCAACCAGCTGGTTGTGCCCAAACCATACAGGGAGCAGGTTATGCAAACAGGTCATGCCTCCTCTTTAAGTGCCCATCAAGGTCAGAGCTCGACCCTCAACAGGATCCGATTCCATTACTTCTGGCCTGGCATGACCGAAAACATCAAACGATATGTCGCCTCATGTCCACAGTGCCAAAAGTTGTCACCAAAGAATCGCATTCCGCCCGTTCCTCTGGGAAAAACCCCTTTGATCGAAACTCCGTTTAAACGAGTATCTGTGGACATACTTGGTCCTCTACCCCGCACGAAGAAAAGAAACGCCTACATTCTTTGTGTCATATGTCAAGCATCAAGATGGCCAGAGGCCGCCCCTTTGTCAAGCATAGACTCTAAACATGTGGCTGAAGCTCTGTTCAATATGTTCACTCGGATACTCTTTCCCGAAGAGATATTAACAGACAATGGTTCTCAGTTCACAGGGAAGTTAATGAAGGAGGTGTATGCTCTCTTTAATGCAAAACATCTCCGGTCTTCGGTATACCACCCCCAAGCAAATGGTCTTGTAGAACGGTTCAATCACACTTTGGTAACGATGCTTAAACGCCTCATCGATGATAAACCAGAAGAGTGGGACACTTACCTACCTGCTGCTTTATTCGCATACCGAGAGGTACCTCACGCCAGTCTAGGGTATTCGCCATACCAGATCATCTTTGGATCTCATCCCCGTGGCCCACTAGAAATCCTAAACCAAACTTGGACCAAAGATCAACTCAACGATGAAGTCAAAACGGTGTCCAAATATGTGAAGGACCTCCAAGAAAGGCTACAAGACATACGGTCCCTGGCTAGAAGCAACCTCATCAAGGCACGTAAGAGACAAGAGAAATACTACAATAGGAGGGCTAAAGAACGGTCACTCAATGTCGGAGATAAGGTTCTCTTATTACTGCCCAAGAACACAAACAAGTTACAGATTTGTTGGCAAGGCCCATTCGAGGTGATGAAAAAGGTATCGCCCACCAACTACGTCATTAAAGTCGGTCGTAAGGAGAAGTCTTATCACGTGAACCTCCTCAAGCACTACTTAGAGAGGCCTTCACAAACGGACCCTCCCCGAGACTTGATGGCTATAGCGGTGGTAGAGGATGTGAAAGAACCCAAAGACCTAGTGGAGTACCCCCTCCATGCAGTGGAGACACACGAGAACGTCACAATTAGTCCACAGCTAGACGCCGAGCAAACGGCCGAAGTCAAATCTATGCTGGGGGAGTTCCATGACGTCTTGTCGGATAAGCCTGGCAGAACATCGCTTGAGCGGTTTTCGATGAAGCTGTTAAGTGCTGAGCCCATAAAAGTAAAGGCCTACCCTTTACCTCACGCAAAAGCTGAGGTCATCAAACAAGAGGTGGAAGAGCTTCTAAAAGCTGGAATTATAGCGCCTTCGGTCTCTCCATACAACGCTCCAGTGGTGCTAGTTCGGAAGCCAGATGGAGGCCATCGCATGTGCATTGATTTTCGACGCCTCAATGCAGTGGCTGAATTCCAAGCGGAGCCTCTTCCAGACCCAGCCACAATTTTTGCCAACTTAAGTCACGCTAGATATTTTAGCAAATTTGACTTAAGCCGAGGGTACTATCAAATAGAAGTTGAGCCAGAATGCAGACCTTTGCTAGCTTTTAGCACCCCACAAGGGCACTATGAATTTCAAACGGTCTCCTTTGGTCTGAATAACTCGTCTAGCGTGTTCACGCGTATGATGAGAAAGCTATTAGCTCCCATCGAAAGTCCAGGCATCCAAAATTTCATAGATGATATTCTGATCGCCACGGAGACCTGGTCCGAACACATAGCTCTCATCTCCTCCCTCTTGCTAAGGCTCCGCGAGACGGGTCTGACTGCTCGGCCCTCCAAATGTCTCATCGGTTTCACAAGACTCAAGTTCTTAGGCCATGTCATTCAAGAAAACCAGCTCATGCCAGACGAAGAAAAGGTTGCTCAATTACTTGAGGCTCCCAAGCCGATCACAAAAACTGGAGTGAGATCATTCCTCGGGATGTGTGGTTACTATCAAAAATTCATCCCACACTTCAACTCTATCGCTGCCCCACTGTCGGATCTAACAAAAAAGGATCGACCAGACAAGGTGACATGGAATGAGGAATGTGAGCTCGCATTCCAACGACTCAAGGAATGCCTCACTTCATCACCAGTGCTCAAGCTACCTGACCTGTCCCGCACTTTCGTGTTGAGGACAGACGCCAGTGGCTCTGGCCTGGGTGCAGTTCTGATGCAAACTGCCGAAGGATCCGGTGACACACTTTTTCCAGTAGCTTATGCTAGCCGTAAGCTGAACCAGGCAGAATCCAACTACGCCACAATAGAGCTAGAATGCCTGGCACTGGTGTGGGCGATAGAGAAATTCCAGGCATTCTTATATGGAAAGCACTTCACTCTGCAAACTGACCACAAACCGTTATCTTACTTATCCTCCAGCAAGCATCTAAATGCCAGACTTATGAGATGGTCTTTACTATTACAACCATACTCCTTCCAGGTTGAACATGTTCCTGGAAGTCAAAATGCAGCGCCCGATTTCCTCAGTCGGCACTGCGTTTTTGAGCCCACAGGCCTCAATGGGTACCACCCCTCAGTAAATTTAAACAATTAGATTAGACAACAACAAAGCTCAAATGAAACTGGCATGCAAGCAGTATTAGTATTCTGCGAATACTTTTTAAGTGGGTGGGTATGTGACGATACGAAACTTGCATGCACAAGTTCATTTGAGTCTTTCCCAGCAAACCGTGAGAAACTTTAATTTTTAACTTAAAACAATTATTTTCTTGTCCACCCACAGCTAATTTCTTGTAGGATTTATCCCCCCTCGCACGTCTCTCACGGGACGAATCTCCACGCAAAACATTAACTAGCCTCTCCAGGGCTAACTTTTAATTATTGACCGCTGGACAGGTGACCAGCACACAACAAGTCGCTCCGCGGCCTAATAACTTTTCACACCTATCCCCCCCCCCCCGCAGGATACGCATCGCTCTAAGAATAGCATTGCACTCGGGCTGGACAGATACATATTCGCTTAAGACTTTACTCTCACGGTAGGCTACGAATATTGACCATAAATCTTACCTGACGCCTGACATCTCCGGTACATCGATACATGTGAGAAAATCAGCTAGCTTTCTTCCCCACCCGTTAAACGAAAAGTCCCATCTATATATAGAGAGAGACCAAAGCATTCCAAATTAGGCCCGCTAGGATTCATACAGTCTCCTCTGTTAGGAAGTTTAGTTGTGAGATTTCATTAGGGACAAACGGCCTGGTTGCTACCCCTGGTTGCTACCCCTGATTGCTACCCCTGGTTACTACACACGATTGCTACGACTACCAGATCTCCATAGAAAGCTGTAACCGAGGCAGACCACACCAGATACACCCCCCCCCCAATTACATACCTGTTAGCAAGAAGGCATTGCCTACTGTCCTTGGCCCTAACATATTGCCCAGTGTCCACAGTGCCCTATACTGCCCAGTATCATCTGCCCAGTACCTGGCCCAAACTGTCCACTGCCCAATAGTTATTGCCTAATGCCAACAGATTAGAGCAACCTTCGCAGCAGAAGATAAACTGGTGTTGAGTTGGCACGGCTCTCTACGAGCTAGAGATCACAGCTGAGAGATCGTCCCACTACAACTTAGTCTGCAGCACCAACCATCTCTATTGCTAAACAGGCAGTGGCCTCACCCTAGAGCCAGTTTGCCTACAGCATAGAGAATATCCCGAGCCGACGTCCTAAGACAGAGCCGAATCACTCATCCTTCTGAGTGCCAGTCCTACGACCGCCAGAAGACGACCCAGGAGCTAGCAGCTAAGAAAATAAGTAGCAGACATAGGAACATTCTTCTCCTCCAATCACTCAATAATTAGCAATCCATGATGAGCAGTTATTTTAGACATTAGTATCTTCATTTCATTTCTTAATTATAATTTTATTTGACCTTTTTTTTTGTAAGCTTTCCTTCATTAAATTATATTTATTTATAAACTTATAGTATTGGTCTGTTCTTACTGTTAGTTGCGGTGTGCCTGTACAAAATCTTATATGTGAGTGGGATAAAATTTAATAAAATTTCCCCTAGACCTAAACAAACAAGCCATATATTAACTAATTAACATCTCGTCACATATAAATGTGGTCCCGTCCGGGTATCTGTAACTAGAATCCTATATTAGACAGGCACAGGCATACAGCAGTAGAACTTTCCAAAAGCTAATATAGTTAACTTTATTTATCTTAAAGTAACGGATTGCAAACTGAGTGAAGAGTGTTTCTAGAGTCTTTATTTTATATCTATTTTACTTTAGATGTTATCACATATTAACTTAGTTTAATATTATTATTTGTGGTTATTTTAAGTTGCATCACTGTGCTTAATATTATATTATCATTACTGGCAACGTGGTTGTTTCATACGGGCTTCATATAGCGCTCTTACTTCAGTAATATCTATCTTTTCAGTCTTATTAGTCTCCCTTTTATTTCCCTCATAAATACACAATGGCCAGCAATACAAGGTCCAAGACAGACTCTGACAAAAAACTGAAAATACAAGAGCTGACAGAGACAGCGGCATTGTTAGAGTTAGAGGGGCCTAGCCGCTCTGATTACATCCGACAAAAGTTGGATGAATGGGAATTAGAGGAGAAGTTAGCTCGAGAACGAGAATTCGAGTTAGCAATGGAGCGGGAGAAAAATGAGCACGAACTAGCCAGGGATAAAGAAAAAAATGAGCACGAGTTAGCCATGGAACGGGAAAGACAGGCAACCGAAAGAGCTAAAATAGCTCAAGAGAATGAGACGGCTCGCACAGTCGCTGATTCTCAGTCTGCTAGCCCAGCTTCCAGCCAAGGGTCCTCAAGTAGCTCACCCAACATCCCCTTCGAGCCCTTCGATGAGAAGAGCGAAAGTGTTGAAGTTTATTTAACACGATTCGAAGAGGTGGCACGCTATTATAGCTTGCCCAAGGATAGGTGGTGTTTTAGACTAGCTCAATGCCTTAGAGGCAAAGCTTACGAGGCTTACACAAAGCTCCCCTCATACCAACGGGAGGACTTTGAAGCCCTAAAAGAGGCACTATTGGTTCAATTTGAGCTGACCTCTGAATCATACCACAAGAAGTTTCAAGGGTCCCGCCTTGAGCGCAAAGAAACTTATGTCAATCTTTGCGACAGGCTGGACAAATACCTCGGGAAATGGCTAGCCCTAAGCAAAATGCCCGAAACGTTTGAAGGTCTTAGAAACCTTATTCTAGCTGAGCAGCTTCGAGACTGCTTAACGCAGGAAACTCGAATATATGTCAATGAGCAACAGGTGATAGACCCTTCTGACATTGCAATTGCTGCAGACCGATATTTAGCTGCTAGACGTGACACTAAGACAAAGACGGAAGACTCAAAGCCCCAAGCAAGCACAAATAGAGCTAACTCCCACCAAGGGAAAAACAACCCACCCAACCACAAAAACAACCAGGCCGTTCATCTTCGCCCCAATACCCCGAATCCTGCCAATTATAGATCTTCTCACCCGCCCCCAAAACAATGGTGTAATTTCCATAAAAATAACTCGCACGACACTAAAGATTGTCGGAGCAGAGGTAAGCCCACCCATACTCTAAATAGTATACGCAATCCTGCACCGAGTGATGCTGAAGCCCTCGTCTTGGCCGCAGTAAGCGCTCAGTCAGGTGAGTCTCCTCATCCCCCAAGTGTCGAAAAGGCGCTGGTCAACGGGAGAGCTGTGACTTGTCTCAACGACACAGGTTGCTTGGTGGAAGCTGTAGTTCGGGAGTCATTGGTAAGCCCAAGTGACTACATCGAGGAGACTACACAAATCCAAACAGTTGATTTGGAGAGTCCGCCCAAGACTCTACCTATGGCTCTCATAAATGTAGAGTCAAAATATGTCCGCGGTCGCATCAAAGCGATTGTGATGAAATCCCCAGCCTATGATCTCA